>NW_026600269.1:0-312341 GCF_029448725.1 Salvelinus fontinalis
CTACCACCCCACTACCAGATTAGAGCCATGAGGGAGACTAGACATCCACCACCCCACTACCACTATCAAATTAGAGCCATAAGGGAGACTAGAGATCTACCACCCCACTACCACTATCAGATTAGAGCCATAAGGGAGACTAGACATCTACCACCCCACTATCAGATTAGAGCCATAAAAGAGACTAGACATCTACCACCCCACTACCAAATTAGAGCCATAAGGTAGTCTTGACATCTACCACCCCACTACCACTATCAGATTAGAGCCATTAGGGAGCCTAGACATCTACCACCCCACTACCACTACCAGATTATAGCCATAAGGGAGACTAGACATCTACCACCCCACTACCACTATCAAATTAGAGCCATAAGGGAGACTAGACATCTACCACCCCACTACCACTATCAGATTAGAGCCATAAGGGAGAATAGACATCTACCACCCCACTACCACTATCAGATTAGAGCCACAAGGGAGACTAGACATCTACCACCACACTACCACTATCAGATTAGAGCCATAAGGGAGAATAGACATCTACCACCCCACTACCACTATCAGATTAGAGCCATAAGGGAGACTAGACATCTACCACTACCAGATTAGAGCCATAAGGGAGACTAGACATCTACCACCACACTACCACTATCAGATTAGAGCCATAAGGGAGACTAGACATCTACCACCCCACTACCACTATCAGATTAGAGCCATAAGGGAGACTAGACATCTACCACCCCACTACCACTATCAGATTAGAGCCATAAGGGAGACTAGACATATACCACCCCACTTTCAGATTAGAGCCATGAGGGAGACTAGACATCTACCACCCCACTACCACTATCAGATTAGAGCCATAAGGGACACTAGACATCTACCACCCCACTATCAGATTAGAGCCATAAGTGAGACTAGACATCTACCATCCCACTACCAAATTAGAGCCATAAGGGAGTCTAGACATCTACCACCCCACTACCACTATCAGATTAGAGCCATAAGGGAGACTAGACATCTACCACCCCACTACCACTACCAGATTAGAGCCATAAGGGAGACTAGACATCTACCACCACACTACCACTATCAGATTAGAGCCATAAGGGAGCCTAGACATCTACCACCCCACTACCACTATCAGATTAGAGCCATAAGGGAGACTAGACATCTACCACCCCACTACCACTACCAGATTATAGCTATAAGGGAGACTAGACATCTACCACCCCACTACCACTATCAGATTAGAGACATAAGGGAGACTAGACATCTACCACCCCACTACCAAATTAGAGCCATAAGGTAGTCTTGACATCTACCACCCCACTACCACTATCAGATTAGAGCCATAAGGGAGCCTAGACATCTACACCCCACTACCGCTATAAAAGTAAGAGCCATAAGGGAGACTAGACATCTACCACCCCACTACCTCTATCAGATTAGAGCCATAAGGGAGACTAGACATCTACCACCCCACTATCAGATTAGAGCCATGAGGGAGACTAGACATCCACCACCCCACTACCACTATCAAATTAGAGCCATAAGGGAGACTAGACATCTACCACCCCACTACCACTATCAGATTAGAGCCATATGGGAGACTAGACATCTACCACCCCACTATCAGATTAGAGCCATGAGGGAGACTAGACATCTACCACCACACTACCACTATCAGATTAGAGCCATAAGGGAGACTAGACATCTTCCACCCCACTACCACTACCAGATTATAGCCATAAGGGAGACTAGACATCTACCACCCCACTACCACTATCAGATAGAGCCATAAGGGAGCCTAGACATCTACCACCCCACTACCACTATCAGATTAGAGCCATAAGGGAGACTAGACTTCTACCACCACACTACCACTATCAGATTAGAGCCATAAGGGAGACTAGACATCTACCACCCCACTACCACTATCAGATTAGAGCCACAAGGGAGACTAGACATCTACCACCACACTACCACTATCAGATTAGAGCCATAAGGGAGAATAGACATCTACCACCCCACTAACACTATCAGATTAGAGCCATAAGGGAGACTAGACATCTACCACCCCACTACCACTACCAGATTAGAGCCATAAGGGAGACTAGACATCTACCACCCCACTACCACTATCAGATTAGAGCCATAAGGGAGACTAGACATCTACCACCCCACTATCAGATTAGAGCCATGAGGGAGACTAGACATCTACCACCCCACTACCACTATCAAATTAGAGCCATAAGGGAGACTAGACATCTACCACCCCACTACCACTATCAGATTAGAGCCATAAGGGAGACTAGACATCTACCACCCCACTATCAGATTAGAGCCATAAGTGAGACTAGACATCTACCACCCCACTACCACTATCAGATTAGAGCCATAAGGGAGACTAGACATCTACCACCACACTACCACTATCAGATTAGAGCCATAAGGGAGCCGAGACATCTACCACCCCACTACCACTATCAGATTAGAGCCATATGGGAGACTAGACATCTACCACCCCACTATCAGATTAGAGCCATGAGGGAGACTAGACATCTACCACCACACTACCACTATCAGATTAGAGCCATAAGGGAGACTAGACATCTTCCACCCCACTACCACTACCAGATTATAGCCATAAGGGAGACTAGACATCTACCACCCCACTACCACTATCAGATAGAGCCATAAGGGAGACTAGACATCTACCACCCCACTACCACTATCAGATTAGAGCCATAAGGGAGACTAGACATCTACCACCACACTACCACTATCACATTAGAGCCATAAGGGAGACTAGACATCTACCACCCCACTACCACTATCAGATTAGAGCAATAAGGGAGACTAGACATCTACCACTACCAGATTAGAGCCATAAGGGAGACTAGACATCTACCACCTTACTGCCACTATCAGATTAGAGCCATAAGGCAGACTAGACATCTACCACCCCACTACCACTATCAAATTAGAGCCATAAGGGAGACTGGACATCTACCACCCCACTACCACTATCAGATTAGAGCCATATGGGAGACTAGATATCTACCACCCCACTATCAGATTAGAGCCATAAATGAGACTAGACATCTACCACCCCACTACCAAATTAGAGCCATAAGGTAGTCTTGACATCTACCACCCCACTACCACTATCAGATTAGAGCCATAAGGGAGCCTAGACATCTACCACCCCACTACCACTATCAGATTAGAGCCATAAGGGAGACTAGACATCTACCACCCCACTACCACTATCAGATTAGAGCCATAAGGGAGACTAGACATCTACCACCCACTACCACTATCAGATTAGAGCCATAGGGGAGACTAGACATCTACCACCCTCACTACCACTATCAGATTAGAGCCATAAGGGAGACTAGACATCTACCACCCCACTACCACTATCAGATTAGAGCCATAAGGGAGACTAGACATCTACACCCCACTACCGCTATAAAAATAAGAGCCATAAGGGAGACTAGACATCTACCACCCCACTACCTCTATCAGATTAGAGCCATAAGGGAGACTAGACATCTACCACCCCACTACCAGATTAGAGCCATGAGGGAGACTAGACATCCACCACCCCACTACCACTATCAAATTAGAGCCATAAGGGAGACTAGAGATCTACCACCCCACTACCACTATCAGATTAGAGCCATAAGGGAGACTAGACATCTACCACCCCACTATCAGATTAGAGCCATAAAAGAGACTAGACATCTACCACCCCACTACCAAATTAGAGCCATAAGGTAGTCTTGACATCTACCACCCCACTACCACTATCAGATTAGAGCCATTAGGGAGCCTAGACATCTACCACCCCACTACCACTACCAGATTATAGCCATAAGGGAGACTAGACATCTACCACCCCACTACCACTATCAAATTAGAGCCATAAGGGAGACTAGACATCTACCACCCCACTACCACTATCAGATTAGAGCCATAAGGGAGAATAGACATCTACCACCCCACTACCACTATCAGATTAGAGCCACAAGGGAGACTAGACATCTACCACCACACTACCACTATCAGATTAGAGCCATAAGGGAGAATAGACATCTACCACCCCACTACCACTATCAGATTAGAGCCATAAGGGAGACTAGACATCTACCACTACCAGATTAGAGCCATAAGGGAGACTAGACATCTACCACCACACTACCACTATCAGATTAGAGCCATAAGGGAGACTAGACATCTACCACCCCACTACCACTATCAGATTAGAGCCATAAGGGAGACTAGACATCTACCACCCCACTACCACTATCAGATTAGAGCCATAAGGGAGACTAGACATATACCACCCCACTTTCAGATTAGAGCCATGAGGGAGACTAGACATCTACCACCCCACTACCACTATCAGATTAGAGCCATAAGGGACACTAGACATCTACCACCCCACTATCAGATTAGAGCCATAAGTGAGACTAGACATCTACCATCCCACTACCAAATTAGAGCCATAAGGGAGTCTAGACATCTACCACCCCACTACCACTATCAGATTAGAGCCATAAGGGAGACTAGACATCTACCACCCCACTACCACTACCAGATTAGAGCCATAAGGGAGACTAGACATCTACCACCACACTACCACTATCAGATTAGAGCCATAAGGGAGCCTAGACATCTACCACCCCACTACCACTATCAGATTAGAGCCATAAGGGAGACTAGACATCTACCACCCCACTACCACTACCAGATTATAGCTATAAGGGAGACTAGACATCTACCACCCCACTACCACTATCAGATTAGAGACATAAGGGAGACTAGACATCTACCACCCCACTACCACTATCAGATTAGAGCCATAAGGGAGACTAGACATCTACCACCCCACTACCACTATCAGATTAGAGCCATAAGTGAAACTAGACATCTACCACCCCACTCCCACTATCAGATTAGAGCCATAAGGGAGACTAGACATCTACCACTACCAGATTAGAGCCATAAGGGAGACTAGACATCTACCACCTTACTACCACTATCAGATTAGAGCCATAAAGCAGACTAGACATCTACCACCCCACTACCATATCAAATTAGAGCCATAAGGGAGACTCGACATCTACCACTCCACTACCACTATCAGATTAGAGCCATAAGGGAGACTAGACATCTACCACCCCACTACCACTATCAGATTAGAGCCATAAGGGAGACTAGACATCTACACCCCACTACCGCTATAAAAATAAGAGCCATAAGGGAGACTAGACATCTACCACCCCACTACCTCTATCAGATTAGAGCCATAAGGGAGACTAGACATCCACCACCACACTACCACTATCAAATTAGAGCCATAAGGGAGACTAGACATCTACCACCCAACTACCACTATCAGATTAGAGCCATAAGGGAGACTAGACATCTACCACCCCACTATCAGATTAGAGCCATAAATGAGACTAGACATCTACCACCCCACTACCAAATTAGAGCCATAAGGTAGTCTTGACATCTACCACCCCACTACCACTATCAGATTAGAGCCATAAGGGAGACTAGACATCTACCACCCCACTATCAGATTAGAGCCATAAGTGAGACTAGACATCTACCATCCCACTACCACTACCAGATTATAGCTATAAGGGAGACTAGACATCTACCACCCCACTACCACTATCAGATTA
Source organism: Salvelinus fontinalis (assembly GCF_029448725.1). Taxonomy (NCBI): domain Eukaryota; kingdom Metazoa; phylum Chordata; class Actinopteri; order Salmoniformes; family Salmonidae; genus Salvelinus; species Salvelinus fontinalis. Next base: position 5,709 of record NW_026600269.1, read on the forward strand.
GAGCCATAAGGGAGACTAGACATCTACCACCACACTTTCAGATTAGAGCCATGAGGGAGACTAGACATCTACCACCCCACTACCGCTATAAAAATAAGAGCCATAAGGGAGACTAGACATCTACCACCCCACTACCTCTATCAGATTAGAGCCATAAGGGAGACTAGACATCTCCCACCCCACTATCAGATTAGAGCCATGACGGAGACTAGACATCCACCACCCCACTACCACTACCAAATTAGAGCCATAAGGGAGACTAGACATCTACCACCCAACTACCACTATCAGATTAGAGCCATAAGGGAGACTAGACATCTACCACCCCACTATCAGAATAGAGCCATAAATGAGACTAGACATCTACCATCCCACTACCACTACCAGATTATAGCTATAAGGGAGAGTAGACATCTACCACCCCACTACCACTATCAGATTAGAGCCATAAGGGAGACTAGACATCTACCACCCCACTTTCAGATTAGAGCCATGAGGGAGACTAGACATCTACCACCCCACTACCACTATCAAATTAGAGCCATAAGGGAGACTAGACATCTACCACCCCACTACCACTATCAGATTAGAGCCATAAGGGACACTAGACATCTACCACCCCACTATCAGATTAGAGCCATAAGTGAGACTAAACATCTACCATCCCACTACCAAATTAGAGCCATAAGGGAGTCTAGACATCTACCACCCCACTACCACTATCAGCATAGAGCCATAAGGGAGACTAGACATCTACCACCCCACTACCACTACCAGATTAGAGCCATAAGGGAGACTAGACATCTACCACCACACTACCACTATCAGATTAGAGCCATAAGGGAGCCTAGACATCTACCACCCCACTACCACTATCAGATTAGAGCCATAAGGGAGACTAGACATCTACCACCCCACTACCACTACCAGATTATAGCTATAAGGGAGACTAGACATCTACCACCCCACTACCACTATCAGATTAGAGCCATAAGGGAGACTAGACATCTACCACCCCACTCCCACTATCAGATTAGAGCCATAAGGGAGACTAGACATCTACCACTACCAGATTAGAGCCATAAGGGAGACTAGACATCTACCACCTTACTACCACTATCAGATTAGAGCCATAAGGCAGACTAGACATCTACCACCCCACTACCACTATCAAATTAGAGCCATAAGGGGGACTGGACATCTACCACCCCACTACCACTATCAGATTAGAGCCATAAGGGAGACTAGACATCTACCACCCCACTACCACTACCAGATTATAGCCATAATGGAGACTAGACATCTACCACCCCACTACCACTATCAGATTAGAGCCAAAAGGGAGACTAGACATCTACCACCACACTACCTCTATCAGATTAGAGCCATAAGGGAGAATAGACATCTTCCACCCCACTACCACTATCAGATTAGAGCCATAAGGGAGACTAGACATCTACCACTACCAGATTAGAGCCATAAGGGAGACTAGACATCTACCACCACACTACCACTATCAGATTAGAGCCATAAGGGAGACTAGACATCTACCACCCCACTACCACTATCAGATTAGAGCCATAAGGGAGACTAGACATCTACCACCCCACTACCACTATCAGATTAGAGCCATAAGGAAGACTAGACATCTACCACCCCACTACCACTACCAGATTAGAGCCATAAGGGAGACTAGACATCTACCACCCCACTACCACTATCAGATTAGAGCCATAAGGGAGACTAGACATCTACCACCCCACTTTCAGATTAGAGCCATGAGGGAGACTAGACATCTACCACCCCACTACCACTATCAGATTAGAGCCATAAGGGAGACTAGACATCTACCACCCCACTTTCAGATTAGAGCCATGAGGGAGACTAGACATCTACCACCCCACTACCACTACCAGATTAGAGCCATAAGGGAGACTAGACATCTACCACCACACTACCACTATCAGATTAGAGCCATAAGGGAGCGTAGACATCTACCACCCCACTACCACTATTAGATTAGAGCCATAAGGGAGACTAGACATCTACCATCCCACTACCACTATCAGATTAGAGCTATAAGGGAGACTAGACATCTACCACTACCAGATTAGAGCCATAAGGGAGACTAGACATCTACCACCTTACTACCACTATCAGATTAGAGCCATAAGGCAGACTAGACATCTACCACCCCACTACCACTATCAAATTAGAGCCATAAGGGGGACTGGACATCTACCACCCCACTACCACTATCAGATTAGAGCCATAAGGGAGACTAGACATCTACCACCCCACTATCAGATTAGAGCCATAAGGGAGACTAGACATCTACCACCCCACTACCACTATCAAATTAGAGCCATAAGGGAGACTAGACATCTACCACCCCACTACCACTATCAGATTAGAGCCATAAGGGAGACTAGACATCTACCACCCCACTATCAGATTAGAGCCATAAGTGAGACTAGACATCTACCACCCCACTACCACTATCAGATTAGAGCCACAAGGGAGACTAGACATCTACCACCACACTACCACTATCAGATTAGAGCCATAAGGGAGCCTAGACATCTACCACCCCACTACCAGATTAGAGCCATAAGTGAGACTAGACATCTACCACCCCACTACCACTATCAGATTAGAGCCACAAGGGAGACTAGACATCTACCACCACACTACCACTATCAGATTAGAGCCATAAGGGAGCCTAGACATCTACCACCCCACTACCACTATCAGATTAGAGCCATAAGGGAGACTAGACATCTACCACTACCAGATTAGAGCCATAAGGGAGACTAGACATCTACCACCTTACTACCACTATCAGATTAGAGCCATAAGGTAGACTGGACATCTACCACCCCACTACCACTATCAGATTAGAGCCATATGGGAGACTAGACATCTACCACCCCACTATCAGATTAGAGCCATGAGGGAGACTAGACATCTACCACCCCACTACCACTATCAAATTAGAGCCATAAGGGAGACCAGACATCTACCACCCCACTACCCATATCAGATTAGAGCCATAAGGGAGACTAGACATCTACCACCCCACTACCACTATCAGATTAGAGCCATAAGGGAGACTAGACATCTACACCCCACTACCGCTATAAAAATAAGAGCCATAAGGGAGACTAGACATCTACCACCCCACTACCTCTATCAGATTAGAGCCATAAGGGAGACTAGACATCTACCACCCCACTATCAGATTACAGCCATGAGGGAGACTAGACATCCACCACCCCACTACCACTATCAAATTAGAGCCATAAGGGAGACTAGACATCTACCACCCAACTACCACTATCAGATTAGAGCCATAAGGGAGACTAGACATCTACCACCCCACTATCAGATTAGAGCCATAAATGAGACTAGACATCTACCACCCCACTACCAAATTAGAGCCATAAGGTAGTCTTGACATCTACCACCCCACTACCACTATCAGATTAGAGCCATAAGGGAGCCTAGACATCTACCACCCCACTACCACTATCAGATTAGAGCCATAAGGGAGACTAGACACCTACCACCCCACTACCACTACCAGATTATAGCCATAATGGAGACTAGACATCTACCACCCCAATACCACTATCAGATTAGAGCCAAAAGGGAGACTAGACATCTACCACCACACTACCTCTATCAGATTAGAGCCATAAGGGAGAATAGACATCTTCCACCCCACTACCACTATCAGATTAGAGCCATACGGGAGACTAGACATCTACCACTACCAGATTAGAGCCATAAGGGAGACTAGACATCTACCACCACACTACCACTATCAGATTAGAGCCATAAGGGAGACTAGACATCTCCCACCCCACTACCACTATCAGATTAGAGCCATAAGGGAGACTAGACATCTACCACCCCACTACCACTATCAGATTAGAGCCATAAGGAAGACTAGACATCTACCACCCCACTACCACTACCAGATTAGAGCCATAAGGGAGACTAGACATCTACCACCCCACTACCACTATCAGATTAGAGCCATAAGGGAGACTAGACACCAACACCCCACTTTCAGATTAGAGCCATGAGGGAGACTAGACATCTACCACCCCACTACCACTATCAGATTAGAGCCATAAGGGAGACTAGACATCTACCACCCCACTTTCAGATTAGAGCCATGAGGGAGACTAGACATCTACCACCCCACTACCACTATCAGATTAGAGCCATAAGGGAGACTAGACATCTACCACCCCACTTTCAGATTAGAGCCATGAGGGAGACTAGACATCTACCACCCCACTACCACTACCAGATTAGAGCCATAAGGGAGACTAGACATCTACCACCACACTACCACTATCAGATTAGAGCCATAAAGGAGCGTAGACATCTACCACCCCACTACCACTATTAGATTAGAGCCATAAGGGAGACTAGACATCTACCACCCCACTACCACTATCAGATTAGAGCTATAAGGGAGACTAGACATCTACCACTACCAGATTAGAGCCATAAGGGAGACTAGACATCTACCACCTTACTACCACTATCAGATTAGAGCCATAAGGCAGACTAGACATCTACCACCCCACTACCACTATCAAATTAGAGCCATAAGGGGGACTGGACATCTACCACCCCACTACCACTATCAGATTAGAGCCATAAGGGAGACTAGACATCTACCACCCCACTATCAGATTAGAGCCATAAGGGAGACTAGACATCTACCACCCCACTACCACTATCAAAATAGAGCCATAAGGGAGACCAGACATCTACCACCCCACTACCACTATCAGATTAGAGCCATAAGGGAGACTAGACATCTACCACCCCACTATCAGATTAGAGCCATAAGTGAGACTAGACATCTACAACCCCACTACCACTATCAGATTAGAGCCACAAGGGAGACTAGACATCTACCACCACACTACCACTATCAGATTAGAGCCATAAGGGAGCCTAGACATCTACCACCCCACTACCACTATCAGATTAGAGCCATAAGGGAGACTAGACATCTACCACTACCAGATTAGAGCCATAAGGGAGACTAGACATCTACCACCTTACTACCACTATCAGATTAGAGCCATAAGGTAGACTGGACATCTACCACCCCACTACCACTATCAGATTAGAGCCATATGGGAGACTAGACATCTACCACCCCACTATCAGATTAGAGCCATGAGGGAGACTAGACATCTACCACCCCACTACCACTATCAAATTAGAGCCATAAGGGAGACCAGACATCTACCACCCCACTACCCATATCAGATTAGAGCCATAAGGGAGACTAGACATCTACCACCCCACTACCACTATCAGATTAGAGCCATAAGGGAGACTAGACATCTACACCCCACTACCGCTATAAAAATAAGAGCCATAAGGGAGACTAGACATCTACCACCCCACTACCTCTATCAGATTAGAGCCATAAGGGAGACTAGACATCTACCACCCCACTATCAGATTAGAGCCATGAGGGAGACTAGACATCCACCACCCCACTACCACTATCAAATTAGAGCCATAAGGGAGACTAGACATCTACCACCCAACTACCACTATCAGATTAGAGCCATAAGGGAGACTAGACATCTACCACCCCACTATCAGATTAGAGCCATAAATGAGACTAGACATCTACCACCCCACTACCAAATTAGAGCCATAAGGTAGTCTTGACATCTACCACCCCACTACCACTATCAGATTAGAGCCATAAGGGAGCCTAGACATCTACCACCCCACTACCACTATCAGATTAGAGCCATAAGGGAGACTAGACATCTACCACCCCACTACCACTACCAGATTATAGCCATAATGGAGACTAGACATCTACCACCCCACTACCACTATCAGATTAGAGCCAAAAGGGAGACTAGACATCTACCACCACACTACCTCTATCAGATTAGAGCCATAAGGGAGAATAGACATCTTCCACCCCACTACCACTATCAGATTAGAGCCATAAGGGAGACTAGATATCTACCACTACCAGATTAGAGCCATAAGGGAGACTAGACATCTACCACCACACTACCACTATCAGATTAGAGCCATAAGGGAGACTAGACATCTACCACCCCACTACCACTATCAGATTAGAGCCATAAGGGAGACTAGACATCTACCACCCCACTACCACTATCAGATTAGAGCCATAAGGAAGACTAGACATCTACCACCCCACTACCACTACCAGATTAGAGCCATAAGGGAGACTAGACATCTACCACCCCACTACCACTATCAGATTAGAGCCATAAGGGAGACTAGACACCAACACCCCACTTTCAGATTAGAGCCATGAGGGAGACTAGACATCTACCACCCCACTACCACTATCAGATTGGAGCCATAAGGGAGACTAGACATCTACCACCCCACTTTCAGATTAGAGCCATGAGGGAGACTAGACATCTACCACCCCACTACCACTACCAGATTAGAGCCATAAGGGAGACTAGACATCTACCACCACACTACCACTATCAGATTAGAGCCATAAGGGAGCGTAGACATCTACCACCCCACTACCACTATTAGATTAGAGCCATAAGGGAGACTAGACATCTACCACCCCACTACCACTATCAGATTAGAGCTATAAGGGAGACTAGACATCTACCACTACCAGATTAGAGCCATAAGGGAAACTAGACATCTACCACCTTACTACCACTATCAGATTAGAGCCATAAGGCAGACTAGACATCTACCACCCCACTACCACTATCAAATTAGAGCCATAAGGGGGACTGGACATCTACCACCCCACTACCACTATCAGATTAGAGCCATAAGGGAGACTAGACATCTACCACCCCACTATCAGATTAGAGCCAAGAGGGAGACTAGACATCTACCACCCCACTACCACTATCAAATTAGAGCCATAAGGGAGACTAGACATCTACCACCCCACTACCACTATCAGATTAGAGCCATAAGGGAGACTAGACATCTACCACCCCACTATCAGATTAGAGCCATAAGTGAGACTAGACATCTACCACCCCACTACCACTATCAGATTAGAGCCATAAGGGAGACTAGACATATACCACCACACTACCACTATCAGATTAGAGCCATAAGGGAGCCTAGACATCTACCACCCCACTACCACTATCAGATTAGAGCCATAAGGGAGACTAGACATCTACCACTACCAGATTAGAGCCATAAGGGAGACTAGACATCTACCACCTTACTACCACTATCAGATTAGAGCCATAAGGTAGACTGGACATCTACCACCCCACTACCACTATCAGATTAGAGCCATATGGGAGACTAGACATCTACCACCCCACTATCAGATTAGAGCCATGAGGGAGACTAGACATCTACCACCCCACTACCACTATCAAATTAGAGCCATAAGGGAGACCAGACATCTACCACCCCACTACCCATATCAGATTAGAGCCATAAGGGAGACTAGACATCTACCACCCCACTATCAGATTAGAGCAATAAGTGAGACTAGACATCTACCAACCCACTACCACTACCAAATTAGAGCCATAAGGGAGTCTAGACATCTACCACCCCACTACCACTATCAGATTAGAGCCATAAGGGAGACTAGACATCTACCACCCCACTACCACTATCATATTAGAGCCATAAGGGAGACTAGACATCTACCACCCCACTTTCAGATTAGAGCCATGAGGGAGACTAGACATCTACCACCACACTGCCACTATCAGATTAGAGCCATAAGGGAGCCTAGACATCTACCACCCCACTACCACTACCAGATTAGAGAAATAAGGCAGACTAGACATCTACCACCCCACTACCACTATCAAATTAGAGCCATAAGGGGGACTGGACATCTACCACCCCACTACCACTATCAGATTAGAGCCATAAGGGAGACTAGACATCTACCACCCCACTACCACTATCAGATTAGAGCCATAAGGGAGACTAGACATCTACACCCCACTACCGCTATAAAAATAAGAGCCATAAGGGAGACTAGACATCTACCACCCCACTACCTCTATCAGATTAGAGCCATAAGGGAGACTAGACATCTACCACCCCACTATCAGATTAGAGCCATGGGGGAGACTAGACATCTGCCACCCCACTACCAAATTAGAGCCATAAGGTAGTCTTGACATCTACCACCCAACTACCACTATCAGATTAGAGCCATAAGGGAGCCTAGACATCTACCACCCCACTACCACTATCAGATTAGAGCCATAAGGGAGACTAGACATCTACCACCCCACTACCACTATCAGATTAGAGCCATAAGGGAGACTAGACATCTACCACCCCACTACCACTATCAGATTAGAGCCATAAGGAAGACTAGACATCTACCACCCCACTACCACTACCAGATTAGAGCCATAAGGGAGACTAGACATCTACCACCCCACTACCACTATCAGATTAGAGCCATAAGGGAGACTAGACATCTACCACCCCACTTTCAGATTAGAGCCATGAGGGAGACTAGACATCTACCACCCCACTACCACTATCAGATTAGAGCCATAAGGGAGACTAGACATCTACCACCCCACTACCACTACCAGATTAGAGCCATAAGGGAGACTAGACATCTACCACCACACTACCACTATCAGATTAGAGGCATAAGGGAGCCTAGACATCTACCACCCCACTACCACTATCAGATTAGAGCCATAAGGGAGACTAGACATCTACCACCCCACGACCACTACCAGATTATAGCTATAAGGGAGACTAGATATCTACCACCCCACTACCACTATCAGATTAGAGCCATAAGGGAGACTAGACATCTACCACCCCACTCCCACTATCAGATTAGAGCCATAAGGGAGACTAGACATCTACCACTACCAGATTAGAGCCATAAGGGAGACTAGACATCTACCACCCCACTACCACTATCAGATTAGAGCCATAAGGCAGACTAGACATCTACCACCCCACTACCACTATCAAATTAGAGCCATAAGGGGGACTGGACATCTACCACCCCACTACCGCTATCAGATTAGAGCCATAAGGGAGACTAGACATCTACCACCCCACTATCAGATTAGAGCCATGAGGGAGACTAGACATCTACCACCCCACTACCATATCAAATTAGAGCAATAAGGGAGACTAGACATCTACCACCCCACTACCACTATCAGATTAGAGCCATAAGGGAGACTAGACATCTACCACCCCACTACCACTATCAGATTAGAGCCATAAGGGAGACTAGACATCTACACCCCACTACCGCTATAAAAATAAGAGCCATAAGGGAGACTAGACATCTACCACCCCACTACCTCTATCAGATTAGAGCCATAAGGGAGACTAGACATCTACCACCCCACTATCAGATTAGAGCCATGAGGGAGACTAGACATCTACCACCCCACTACCACTACCAGATTAGAGCCATAAGGGAGACTAGACATCTACCACCCCACTACCACTATCAGATTAGAGCCATAAGGGAGACTAGACATCTACCACCCCACTTTCAGATTAGAGCCATGAGGGAGACTAGACATCTACCACCCCACTACCACTATCAGATTAGAGCCATAAGGGAGACTAGACATCTACCACCCCACTTTCAGATTAGAGCCATGAGGGAGACTAGACATCTACCACCCCACTACCACTACCAGATTAGAGCCATAAGGGAGACTAGACATCTACCACCACACTACCACTATCAGATTAGAGCCTTAAGGGAGCGTAGACATCTACCACCCCACTACCACTATTAGATTAGAGCCATAAGGGAGACTAGACATCTACCACCCCACTACCACTATCAGATTAGAGCTATAAGGGAGACTAGACATTTACCACTACCAGATTAGAGCCATAAGGGAGACTAGACATCTACCACCTTACTGCCACTATCAGATTAGAGCCATAAAGCAGACTAGACATCTACCACCCCACTACCACTATCAAATTAGAGCCATAAGGGGGACTGGACATCTACCACCCCACTACCACTATCAGATTAGAGCCATAAGGGAGACTAGACATCTACCACCCCACTATCAGATTAGAGCCAAGAGGGAGACTAGACATCTACCACCCCACTACCACTATCAAATTAGAGCCATAAGGGAGACTAGACATCTACCACCCCACTACCACTATCAGATTAGAGCCATAAGGGAGACTAGACATCTACCACCCCACTATCAGATTAGAGCCATAAGTGAGACTAGACATCTACCACCCCACTACCACTATCAGATTAGAGCCATAAGGGAGACTAGACATATACCACCACACTACCACTATCAGATTAGAGCCATAAGGGAGCCTAGACATCTACCACCCCACTACCACTATCAGATTAGAGCCATAAGGGAGACTAGACATCTACCACTACCAGATTAGAGCCATAAGGGAGACTAGACATCTACCACCCCACTACCACTATCAGATTAGAGCCATATGGGAGACTAGACATCTACCACCCCACTATCAGATTAGAGCCATGAGGGAGACTAGACATCTACCACCCCACTACCACTATCAAATTAGAGCCATAAGGGAGACCAGACATCTACCACCCCACTACCCATATCAGATTAGAGCCATAAGGGAGACTAGACATCTACCACCCCATTATCAGATTAGAGCAATAAGTGAGACTAGACATCTACCAACCCACTACCACTACCAAATTAGAGCCATAAGGGAGTCTAGACATCTACCACCCCACTACCACTATCAGATTAGAGCCATAAGGGAGCCTAGACATCTACCACCCCACTACCACTATCAGATTAGAGCCATAAGGGAGACTAGACATCTACCACCCCACTACCACTACAAAATTATAGCCATAAGGGAGACTAGACATCTACCACCCCACTACCACTATCAGATTAGAGCCATAAGGGAGCCTAGACATCTACCACCCCACTACCACTATCAGATTAGAGCCATAAGGGAGACTAGACATCTACCACCCCACTACCACTACCAGATTACAGCCATAAGGGAGACTAGACATCTACCACCCCACTACCACTATCAGATTAGAGCCATAAGGGAGACTAGACATCTACCACCACACTTTCAGATTAGAGCCATAAGGGAGACTAGACATCTACCACCTTACTACCACTATCAGATTAGAGCCATAAGGCAGACTAGACATCTACCACCCCACTACCACTATCAAATTAGAGCCATAAGGGGGACTGGACATCTACCACCCCACTACCACTATCAGATTAGAGCCATATGGGAGACTAGACATCTACCACCCCACTATCAGATTAGAGCCATGAGGGAGACTAGACATCTACCACCCCACTACCACTATCAAATTAGAGCCATAAGGGAGACCAGACATCTACCACCCCACTACCCATATCAGATTAGAGCCATAAGGGAGACTAGACATCTACCACCCCACTATCAGATTAGAGCAATAAGTGAGACTAGACATCTACCAACCCACTACCACTACCAAATTAGAGCCATAAGGGAGTCTAGACATCTACCACCCCACTACCACTATCAGATTAGAGCCATAAGGGAGCCTAGACATCTACCACCCCACTACCACTATCAGATTAGAGCCATAAGGGAGACTAGACATCTACCACCCCACTACCACTACAAAATTATAGCCATAAGGGAGACTAGACATCTACCACCCCACTACCACTATCAGATTAGAGCCATAAGGGAGCCTAGACATCTACCACCCCACTACCACTATCAGATTAGAGCCATAAGGGAGACTAGACATCTACCACCCCACTACCACTACCAGATTATAGCCATAAGGGAGACTAGACATCTACCACCCCACTACCACTATCAGATTAGAGCCATAAGGGAGACTAGACATCTACCACCCCACTTTCAGATTAGAGCCATAAGGGAGACTAGACATCTACCACCTTACTACCACTATCAGATTAGAGCCATGAGGGAGACTAGACATCTACCACCCCACTACCACTACCAGATTAGAGCCATAAGGGAGACTAGACATCTACCACCCCACTACCACTATCAGATTAGAGCCATAAGGGAGACTAGACATCTACCACCCCACTTTCAGATTAGAGCCATGAGGGAGACTAGACATCTACCACCCCACTACCACTATCAGATTAGAGCCATAAGGGAGACTAGACATCTACCACCCCACTTTCAGATTAGAGCCATGAGGGAGACTAGACATCTACCACCCCACTACCACTACCAGATTAGAGCCATAAGGGAGACTAGACATCTACCACCACACTACCACTATCAGATTGGAGCCTTAAGGGAGCGTAGACATCTACCACCCCACTACCACTATTAGATTAGAGCCATAAGGGAGACTAGACATCTACCACCCCACTACCACTATCAGATTAGAGCTATAAGGGAGACTAGACATCTACCACTACCAGATTAGAGCCATAAGGGAGACTAGACATCTACCACCTTACTGCCACTATCAGATTAGAGCCATAAAGCAGACTAGACATCTACCACCCCACTACCACTATCAAATTAGAGCCATAAGGGGGACTGGACAACTACCACCCCACTACCACTATCAGATTAGAGCCATAAGGGAGACTAGACATCTACCACCCCACTATCAGATTAGAGCCAAGAGGGAGACTAGACATCTACCACCCCACTACCACTATCAAATTAGAGCCATAAGGGAGACTAGACATCTACCACCCCACTACCACTATCAGATTAGAGCCATAAGGGAGACTAGACATCTACCACCCCACTATCAGATTAGAGCCATAAGTGAGACTAGACATCTACCACCCCACTACCACTATCAGATTAGAGCCATAAGGGAGACTAGACATATACCACCACACTACCACTATCAGATTAGAGCCATAAGGGAGCCTAGACATCTACCACCCCACTACCACTATCAGATTAGAGCCATAAGGGAGACTAGACATCTACCACTACCAGATTAGAGCCATAAGGGAGACTAGACATCTACCACCTTACTACCACTATCAGATTAGAGCCATAAGGTAGACTGGACATCTACCACCCCACTACCACTATCAGATTAGAGCCATATGGGAGACTAGACATCTACCACCCCACTATCAGATTAGAGCCATGAGGGAGACTAGACATCTACCACCCCACTACCACTATCAAATTAGAGCCATAAGGGAGACCAGACATCTACCACCCCACTACCCATATCAGATTAGAGCCATAAGGGAGACTAGACATCTACCACCCCATTATCAGATTAGAGCAATAAGTGAGACTAGACATCTACCAACCCACTACCACTACCAAATTAGAGCCATAAGGGAGTCTAGACATCTACCACCCCACTACCACTATCAGATTAGAGCCATAAGGGAGCCTAGACATCTACCACCCCACTACCACTATCAGATTAGAGCCATAAGGGAGACTAGACATCTACCACCCCACTACCACTACAAAATTATAGCCATAAGGGAGACTAGACATCTACCACCCCACTACCACTATCAGATTAGAGCCATAAGGGAGCCTAGACATCTACCACCCCACTACCACTATCAGATTAGAGCCATAAGGGAGACTAGACATCTACCACCCCACTACCACTACCAGATTATAGCCATAAGGGAGACTAGACATCTACCACCCCACTACCACTATCAGATTAGAGCCATAAGGGAGACTAGACATCTACCACCCCACTTTCAGATTAGAGCCATAAGGGAGACTAGACATCTACCACCTTACTACCACTATCAGATTAGAGCCATAAGGCAGACTAGACATCTACCACCCCACTACCACTATCAAATTAGAGCCATAAGGGGGACTGGACATCTACCACCCCACTACCACTATCAGATTAGAGCCATATGGGAGACTAGACATCTACCACCCCACTATCAGATTAGAGCCATGAGGGAGACTAGACATCTACCACCCCACTACCACTATCAAATTAGAGCCATAAGGGAGACCAGACATCTACCACCCCACTACCCATATCAGATTAGAGCCATAAGGGAGACTAGACATCTACCACCCCACTATCAGATTAGAGCAATAAGTGAGACTAGACATCTACCAACCCACTACCACTACCAAATTAGAGCCATAAGGGAGTCTAGACATCTACCACCCCACTACCACTATCAGATTAGAGCCATAAGGGAGCCTAGACATCTACCACCCCACTACCACTATCAGATTAGAGCCATAAGGGAGACTAGACATCAACCACCCCACTACCACTACAAAATTATAGCCATAAGGGAGACTAGACATCTACCACCCCACTACCACTATCAGATTAGAGCCATAAGGGAGCCTAGACATCTACCACCCCACTACCACTATCAGATTAGAGCCATAAGGGAGACTAGACATCTACCACCCCACTACCACTACCAGATTATAGCCATAAGGGAGACTAGACATCTACCACCCCACTACCACTATCAGATTAGAGCCATAAGGGAAACTAGACATCGACCACCCCACTTTCAGATTAGAGCCATAAGGGAGACTAGACATCTACAACCTTACTACCACTATCAGATTAGAGCCATAAGGCAGACTAGACATCTACCACCCCACTACCACTATCAAATTAGAGCCATAAGGGGGACTGGACATCTACCACCCCACTACCACTATCAGATTAGAGCCATAAGGGAGACTAGACATCTACCACCCCACTATCAGATTAGAGCCATGAGGGAGACTAGACATCTACCACCCCACTACCACTATCAGATTAGAGCCATAAGGGAGACTAGACATCTACCACCCCACTACCACTATCAGATTAGAGCCATAAGGGAGACTAGACATCTACCACCCCACTACCACTATCAGATTAGAGCCATAAGGGAGACTAGACATCTACACCCCACTACTGCTATAAAAATAAGAGCCATAAGGGAGACTAGACATATACCACCACACTACCACTATCAGATTAGAGCCATAAGGGAGCCTAGACATCTACCACCCCACTACCACTATCAGATTAGAGCCATAAGGGAGACTAGACATCTACCACTACCAGATTAGAGCCATAAGGGAGACTAGACATCTACCACCTTACTACCACTATCAGATTAGAGCCATAAGGTAGACTGGACATCTACCACCCCACTACCACTATCAGATTAGAGCCATATGGGAGACTAGAAATCTACCACCCCAGTATCAGATTAGAGCCATGAGGGAGACTAGACATCTACCACCCCACTACCACTATCAAATTAGAGCCATAAGGGAGACCAGACATCTACCACCCCACTACCCATATCAGATTAGAGCCATAAGGGAGACTAGACATCTACCACCCCACTATCAGATTAGAGCAATAAGTGAGACTAGACATCTACCAACCCACTACCACTACCAAATTAGAGCCATAAGGGAGTCTAGACATCTACCACCCCACTACCACTATCAGATTAGAGCCATAAGGGAGCCTAGACATCTACCACCCCACTACCACTATCAGATTAGAGCCATAAGGGAGACTAGACATCTACCACCCCACTACCACTACAAAATTATAGCCATAAGGGAGACTAGACATCTACCACCCCATTACCACTATCAGATTAGAGCCATAAGGGAGCCTAGACATCTACCACCCCACTACCACTATCAGATTAGAGCCATAAGGGAGACTAGACATCTACCACCCCACTACCACTACCAGATTATAGCCATAAGGGAGACTAGACATCTACCACCCCACTACCACTATCAGATTAGAGCCATAAGGGAGACTAGACATCTACCACCCCACTTTCAGATTAGAGCCATAAGGGAGACTAGACATCTACCACCTTACTACCACTATCAGATTAGAGCCATAAGGCAGACTAGACATCTACCACCCCACTACCACTATCAAATTAGAGCCATAAGGGGGACTGGACATCTACCACCCCACTACCACTATCAGATTAGAGCCATAAGGGAGACTAGACATCTACCACCCCACTATCAGATTAGAGCCATGAGGGAGACTAGACATCTACCACCCCACTACCATATCAAATTAGAGCAATAAGGGAGACTAGACATCTACCACCCCACTACCACTATCAGATTAGAGCCATAAGGGAGACTAGACATCTACCACCCCACTACCACTATCAGATTAGAGCCATAAGGGAGACTAGACATCTACACCCCACTACCGCTATAAAAATAAGAGCCATAAGGGAGACTAGACATCTACCACCCCACTACCTCTATCAGATTAGAGCCATAAGGGAGACTAGACATCTACCACCCCACTATCAGATTAGAGCCATGAGGGAGACTAGACATCCACCACCCCACTACCACTATCAAATTAGAGCCATAAGGGAGACTAGACATCTACCACCCAACTACCACTATCAGATTAGAGCCATAAGGGAGACTAGACATCTACCACCCCACTATCAGATTAGAGCCATAAATGAGACTAGACATCTACCACCCCACTACCAAATTAGAGCCAAAAGGGAGACTAGACATCTACCACCACACTACCTCTATCAGATTAGAGCCATAAGGGAGAATAGACATCTTCCACCCCACTACCACTATCAGATTAGAGCCATAAGGGAGACTAGACATCTACCACTACCAGATTAGAGCCATAAGGGAGACTAGACATCTACCACCACACTACCACTATCAGATTAGAGCCATAAGGGAGACTAGACATCTACCACCCCACTACCACTATCAGATTAGAGCCATAAGGGAGACTAGACATCTACCACCCCACTACCACTATCAGATTAGAGCCATAAGGAAGACTAGACATCTACCACCCCACTACCACTACCAGATTAGAGCCATAAGGGAGACTAGACATCTACCACCCCACTACCACTATCAGATTAGAGCCATAAGGGAGACTAGACATCTACCACCCCACTTTCAGATTAGAGCCATGAGGGAGACTAGACATCTACCACCCCACTACCACTATCAGATTAGAGCCATAAGGGAGACTAGACATCTACCACCCCACTTTCAGATTAGAGCCATGAGGGAGACTAGACATCTACCACCCCACTACCACTACCAGATTAGAGCCATAAGGGAGACTAGACATCTACCACCACACTACCACTATCAGATTAGAGCCATAAGGGAGCGTAGACATCTACCACCCCACTACCACTATTAGATTAGAGCCATAAGGGAGACTAGACATCTACCACCCCACTACCACTATCAGATTAGAGCTATAAGGGAGACTAGACATCTACCACTACCAGATTAGAGCCATAAGGGAGACTAGACATCTACCACCTTACTACCACTATCAGATTAGAGCCATAAGGCAGACTAGACATCTACCACCCCACTACCACTATCAAATTAGAGCCATAAGGGGGACTGGACATCTACCACCCCACTACCACTATCAGATTAGAACCATAAGGGAGACTAGACATCTACCACCCCACTATCAGATTAGAGCCAACAGGGAGACTAGACATCTACCACCCCACTACCACTTTCAAATTAGAGCCATAAGGGAGACTAGACATCTACCACCCCACTACCACTATCAGATTAGAGCCATAAGGGAGACTAGACATCTACCACCCCACTATCAGATTAGAGCCATAAGTGAGACTAGACATCTACCACCCCACTACCACTATCAGATTAGAGCCATAAGGGAGACTAGACATATACCACCACACTACCACTATCAGATTAGAGCCATAAGGGAGCCTAGACATCTACCACCCCACTACCACTATCAGATTAGAGCCATAAGGGAGACTAGACATCTACCACTACCAGATTATAGCCATAAGGGAGACTAGACATCTACCACCTTACTACCACTATCAGATTAGAGCCATAAGGTAGACTGGACATCTACCACCCCACTACCACTATCAGATTAGCGCCATATGGGAGACTAGACATCTACCACCCCACTATCAGATTAGAGCCATGAGGGAGACTAGACATCTACCACCCCACTACCACTATCAGATTCGAGCCTTAAGGGAGACTAGACATCTACCACCCCACTACCACTATCAGATTAGAGCCATAAGGGAGACTAGACATCTACCACCCCACTACCACTATCAGATTAGAGCCATAAGGGAGACTAGACATCTACCACCCCACTACCACTATCAGATTAGAGCCATAAGGGAGCCTAGACATCTACCACCCCACTACCACTATCAGATTAGAGCCATAAGGGAGACTAGACATCTACCACCCCACTACCACTACAAAATTATAGCCATAAGGGAGACTAGACATCTACCACCCCACTACCACTATCAGATTAGAGCCATAAGGGAGCCTAGACATCTACCACCCCACTACCACTATCAGATTAGAGCCATAAGGGAGACTAGACATCTACCACCCCACTACCACTACCAGATTATAGCCATAAGGGAGACTAGACATCTACCACCCCACTACCACTATCAGATTAGAGCCATAAGGGAGACTAGACATCTACCACCCCACTTTCAGATTAGAGCCATAAGGGAGACTAGACATCTACCACCTTACTACCACTATCAGATTAGAGCCATAAGGCAGACTAGACATCTACCACCCCACTACCACTATCAAATTAGAGCCATAAGGGGGACTGGACATCTACCACCCCACTACCACTATCAGATTAGAGCCATAAGGGAGACTAGACATCTACCACCCCACTATCAGATTAGAGCCATGAGGGAGACTAGACATCTACCACCCCACTACCATATCAAATTAGAGCAATAAGGGAGACTAGACATCTACCACCCCACTACCACTATCAGATTAGAGCCATAAGGGAGACTAGACATCTACCACCCCACTACCACTATCAGATTAGAGCCATAAGGGAGACTAGACATCTACACCCCACTACCGCTATAAAAATAAGAGCCATAAGGGAGACTAGACATCTACCACCCCACTACCTCTATCAGATTAGAGCCATAAGGGAGACTAGACATCTACCACCCCACTATCAGATTAGAGCCATGAGGGAGACTAGACATCCACCACCCCACTACCACTATCAAATTAGAGCCATAAGGGAGACTAGACATCTACCACCCAACTACCACTATCAGATTAGAGCCATAAGGGAGACTAGACATCTACCACCCCACTATCAGATTAGAGCCATAAATGAGACTAGACATCTACCACCCCACTACCAAATTAGAGCCATAAGGTAGTCTTGACATCTACCACCCCACTACCACTATCAGATTAGAGCCATAAGGGAGCCTAGACATCTACCACCCCACTACCACTATCAGATTAGAGCCATAAGGGAGACTAGACATCTACCACCCCACTACCACTACCAGATTATAGCCATAATGGAGACTAGACATCTACCACCCCACTACCACTATCAGATTAGAGCCAAAAGGGAGACTAGACATCTACCACCACACTACCTCTATCAGATTAGAGCCATAAGGGAGAATAGACATCTTCCACCCCACTACCACTATCAGATTAGAGCCATAAGGGAGACTAGACATCTACCACTACCAGATTAGAGCCATAAGGGAGACTAGACATCTACCACCACACTACCACTATCAGATTAGAGCCATAAGGGAGACTAGACATCTACCACCCCACTACCACTATCAGATTAGAGCCATAAGGGAGACTAGACATCTACCACCCCACTACCACTATCAGATTAGAGCCATAAGGAAGACTAGACATCTACCACCCCACTACCACTACCAGATTAGAGCCATAAGGGAGACTAGACATCTACCACCCCACTACCACTATCAGATTAGAGCCATAAGGGAGACTAGACATCTACCACCCCACTTTCAGATTAGAGCCATGAGGGAGACTAGACATCTACCACCCCACTACCACTATCAGATTAGAGCCATAAGGGAGACTAGACATCTACCACCCCACTTTCAGATTAGAGCCATGAGGGAGACTAGACATCTACCACCCCACTACCACTACCAGATTAGAGCCATAAGGGAGACTAGACATCTACCACCACACTACCACTATCAGATTAGAGCCATAAGGGAGCGTAGACATCTACCACCCCACTACCACTATTAGATTAGAGCCATAAGGGAGACTAGACATCTACCACCCCACTACCACTATCAGATTAGAGCTATAAGGGAGACTAGACATCTACCACTACCAGATTAGAGCCATAAGGGAGACTAGACATCTACCACCTTACTACCACTATCAGATTAGAGCCATAAGGCAGACTAGACATCTACCACCCCACTACCACTATCAAATTAGAGCCATAAGGGGGACTGGACATCTACCACCCCACTACCACTATCAGATTAGAACCATAAGGGAGACTAGACATCTACCACCCCACTATCAGATTAGAGCCAACAGGGAGACTAGACATCTACCACCCCACTACCACTTTCAAATTAGAGCCATAAGGGAGACTAGACATCTACCACCCCACTACCACTATCAGATTAGAGCCATAAGGGAGACTAGACATCTACCACCCCACTATCAGATTAGAGCCATAAGTGAGACTAGACATCTACCACCCCACTACCACTATCAGATTAGAGCCATAAGGGAGACTAGACATATACCACCACACTACCACTATCAGATTAGAGCCATAAGGGAGCCTAGACATCTACCACCCCACTACCACTATCAGATTAGAGCCATAAGGGAGACTAGACATCTACCAATACCAGATTATAGCCATAAGGGAGACTAGACATCTACCACCTTACTACCACTATCAGATTAGAGCCATAAGGTAGACTGGACATCTACCACCCCACTACCACTATCAGATTAGCGCCATATGGGAGACTAGACATCTACCACCCCACTATCAGATTAGAGCCATGAGGGAGACTAGACATCTACCACCCCACTACCACTATCAGATTCGAGCCTTAAGGGAGACTAGACATCTACCACCCCACTACCACTATCAGATTAGAGCCATAAGGGAGACTAGACATCTACCACCCCACTACCACTATCAGATTAGAGCCATAAGGGAGACTAGACATCTACCACCCCACTACCACTATCAGATTAGAGCCATAAGGGAGACTAGACATCTACCACCCCACTACCACTATCAGATTAGAGCCATAAGGGAGACTAGACATCTACACCCCACTACCGCTATAAAAATAAGAGCCATAAGGGAGACTAGACATATACCACCACACTACCACTATCAGATTAGAGCCATAAGGGAGCCTAGACATCTACCACCCCACTACCACTATCAGATTAGAGCCATAAGGGAGACTAGACATCTACCACTACCAGATTAGAGCCATAAGGGAGACTAGACATCTACCACCTTACTACCACTATCAGATTAGAGCCATAAGGTAGACTGGACATCTACCACCCCACTACCACTATCAGATTAGAGCCATATGGGAGACTAGAAATCTACCACCCCAGTATCAGATTAGAGCCATGAGGGAGACTAGACATCTACCACCCCACTACCACTATCAAATTAGAGCCATAAGGGAGACCAGACATCTACCACCCCACTACCCATATCAGATTAGAGCCATAAGGGAGACTAGACATCTACCACCCCACTATCAGATTAGAGCAATAAGTGAGACTAGACATCTACCAACCCACTACCACTACCAAATTAGAGCCATAAGGGAGTCTAGACATCTACCACCCCACTACCACTATCAGATTAGAGCCATAAGGGAGCCTAGACATCTACCACCCCACTACCACTATCAGATTAGAGCCATAAGGGAGACTAGACATCTACCACCCCACTACCACTACAAAATTATAGCCATAAGGGAGACTAGACATCTACCACCCCACTACCACTATCAGATTAGAGCCATAAGGGAGCCTAGACATCTACCACCCCACTACCACTATCAGATTAGAGCCATAAGGGAGACTAGACATCTACCACCCCACTACCACTACCAGATTATAGCCATAAGGGAGACTAGACATCTACCACCCCACTACCACTATCAGATTAGAGCCATAAGGGAGACTAGACATCTACCACCCCACTTTCAGATTAGAGCCATAAGGGAGACTAGACATCTACCACCTTACTACCACTATCAGATTAGAGCCATAAGGCAGACTAGACATCTACCACCCCACTACCACTATCAAATTAGAGCCATAAGGGGGACTGGACATCTACCACCCCACTACCACTATCAGATTAGAGCCATAAGGGAGACTAGACATCTACCACCCCACTATCAGATTAGAGCCATGAGGGAGACTAGACATCTACCACCCCACTACCATATCAAATTAGAGCAATAAGGGAGACTAGACATCTACCACCCCACTACCACTATCAGATTAGAGCCATAAGGGAGACTAGACATCTACCACCCCACTACCACTATCAGATTAGAGCCATAAGGGAGACTAGACATCTACACCCCACTACCGCTATAAAAATAAGAGCCATAAGGGAGACTAGACATCTACCACCCCACTACCTCTATCAGATTAGAGCCATAAGGGAGACTAGACATCTACCACCCCACTATCAGATTAGAGCCATGAGGGAGACTAGACATCCACCACCCCACTACCACTATCAAATTAGAGCCATAAGGGAGACTAGACATCTACCACCCAACTACCACTATCAGATTAGAGCCATAAGGGAGACTAGACATCTACCACCCCACTATCAGATTAGAGCCATAAATGAGACTAGACATCTACCACCCCACTACCAAATTAGAGCCATAAGGTAGTCTTGACATCTACCACCCCACTACCACTATCAGATTAGAGCCATAAGGGAGCCTAGACATCTACCACCCCACTACCACTATCAGATTAGAGCCATAAGGGAGACTAGACATCTACCACCCCACTACCACTACCAGATTATAGCCATAATGGAGACTAGACATCTACCACCCCACTACCACTATCAGATTAGAGCCAAAAGGGAGACTAGACATCTACCACCACACTACCTCTATCAGATTAGAGCCATAAGGGAGAATAGACATCTTCCACCCCACTACCACTATCAGATTAGAGCCATAAGGGAGACTAGACATCTACCACTACCAGATTAGAGCCATAAGGGAGACTAGACATCTACCACCACACTACCACTATCAGATTAGAGCCATAAGGGAGACTAGACATCTACCACCCCACTACCACTATCAGATTAGAGCCATAAGGGAGACTAGACATCTACCACCCCACTACCACTATCAGATTAGAGCCATAAGGAAGACTAGACATCTACCACCCCACTACCACTACCAGATTAGAGCCATAAGGGAGACTAGACATCTACCACCCGACTACCACTATCAGATTAGAGCCATAAGGGAGACTAGACATCTACCACCCCACTTTCAGATTAGAGCCATGAGGGAGACTAGACATCTACCACCCCACTACCACTATCAGATTAGAGCCATAGGGGAGACTAGACATCTACCACCCCACTTTCAGATTAGAGCCATGAGGGAGACTAGACATCTACCACCCCACTACCACTACCAGATTAGAGCCATAAGGGAGACTAGACATCTACCACCACACTACCACTATCAGATTAGAGCCATAAGGGAGCGTAGACATCTACCACCCCACTACCACTATTAGATTAGAGCCATAAGGGAGACTAGACATCTACCACCCCACTACCACTATCAGATTAGAGCTATAAGGGAGACTAGACATCTACCACTACCAGATTAGAGCCATAAGGGAGACTAGACATCTACCACCTTACTACCACTATCAGATTAGAGCCATAAGGCAGACTAGACATCTACCACCCCACTACCACTATCAAATTAGTGCCAAAAAATGGGACTGGACATCTACCACCCCACTACCACTATCAGATTAGAACCATAAGGGAGACTAGACATCTACCACCCCACTATCAGATTAGAGCCAACAGGGAGACTAGACATCTACCACCCCACTACCACTTTCAAATTAGAGCCATAAGGGAGACTAGACATCTACCACCCCACTACCACTATCAGATTAGAGCCATAAGGGAGACTAGACATCTACCACCCCACTATCAGATTAGAGCCATAAGTGAGACTAGACATCTACCACCCCACTACCACTATCAGATTAGAGCCATAAGGGAGACTAGACATATACCACCACACTACCACTATCAGATTAGAGCCATAAGGGAGCCTAGACATCTACCACCCCACTACCACTATCAGATTAGAGCCATAAGGGAGACTAGACATCTACCACTACCAGATTATAGCCATAAGGGAGACTAGACATCTACCACCTTACTACCACTATCAGATTAGAGCCATAAGGTAGACTGGACATCTACCACCCCACTACCACTATCAGATTAGCGCCATATGGGAGACTAGACATCTACCACCCCACTATCAGATTAGAGCCATGAGGGAGACTAGACATCTACCACCCCACTACCACTATCAAATTAGAGCCATAAGGGAGACTAGACATCTACCACCCCACTACCCATATCAGATTAGAGCCATAAGGGAGACTAGACATCTACCACCCCACTATCAGATTAGAGCAATAAGTGAGACTAGACATCTACCAACCCACTACCACTACCAAATTAGAGCCATAAGGGAGTCTAGACATCTACCACCCCACTACCACTATCAGATTAGAGCCATAATGGAGCCTAGACATCTACCACCCCACTACCACTATCAGATTAGAGCCATAAGGGAGACTAGACATCTACCACCCCACTACCACTACAAAATTATAGCCATAAGGGAGACTAGACATCTACCACCCCACTACCACTATCAGATTAGAGACAAATCGAGCCTAGACTTCTACCACCCCACTACCACTATCAGATTAGAGCCATAAGGGAGACTAGACATCTACCACCCCACTACCACTACCAGATTATAGCCATAAGGGAGACAAGACATCTACCACCCCACTACCACTATCAGATTAGAGCCATAAGGGAGCCTAGACATCTACCACCCCACTACCACTACCAGATTAGAGCCATAAGGGAGACTACACATCTACCACCCCACTACCACTATCAGATTAGAGCCATAAGGGAGAATAGACATCTACCACCCCACTACCACAATCAGATTAGAGCCATAAGGGAGACTAGACATCTACCACCCCACTATCAGATTAGAGCCATAAGTGAGACTAGACATCTACCACCCCACTATCACTATCAGATTAGAGCCATAAGGGAGACTAGACATCTACCACCCCACTACCACTATCAGATTATAGCCATAAGGGAGACTAGACATCTACCACCCCACTACCAGTATCAGATTAGAGCCATAAGGGAGACTAGACATCTACCACCCCACTACCACTATCAGATTAGAGCCATAAGGGAGCCTAGACATCTACCACTACCAGATTAGAGCCATAAGGGAGACTAAACATCTACCAACCCACTACCACTATCAAATTAGAGCCATAAGGGAGACTAGATATCTACCACCATCAGATTAGAGCCATAAGGGAGACTAGACATCTACCACCCCACTACCACTATCAGATAAGAGCCATAAGGGAGACTAGACATCTACCACCCCACTATCAGATTAGAGCCATAAGTGAGACTAGACATCTACCACCCCACTACCAAATTATAGCCATAAGGGAGTCTAGACATCTACCACCCCACTACCACTATCAGATTAGATCCATAAGGGAGACTTGACATCTACCACCCCACTACCACTATCAGATTAGAGCCATAAGGGAGACTAGACATCTACCACCCCACTACCACTATCAGATTAGAGCCATAAAGGAGACTAGACATCTACCACCCCACTACCACTATCAGATTAGAGCCATAAGGGAGACTAGACATCTACCACCCCACTATCAGATTATAGCCATGAGGGAGACTAGACATCTACCACCCCACTACCACTATCAAATTATAGCCATAAGGGAGACTAGACATCTACCACCCCACTACCACTATCAGATTAGAGCCATAAGGGAGACTAGACATCTACCACCACAATACCACTATCAGATTAGAGCCATAAGGGAGCCTAGACATCTACCACCCCACTACCACTATCAGATTAGAGCCATAAGGGAGACTAGACATCTACCACTACCAGATTAGAGCCATAAGGGAGACTAGACATCTACCACCACTCTACCACTATCAGATTAGAGCCATAAGGGAGACTAGACATCTTCCACCCCACTACCACTATCAGATTAGAGCCATAAGGGAGACTAGACATCTACCACCCCACTACCAATATCAGATTAGAGCCATAATGAAGACTAGACATCTACCACCCCACTACCACTATCATATTAGAGCCATAAGGGAGACTAGACATCTACCAGCCCACTATCAGATTAGAGCCATGAGGGAGACTAGACATCTACCACCCCACTACCACTATCAAATTAGAGCCATAAGGGAGACTAGACATCTACCACCCCACTACCACTATCAGATTAGAGCCATAAGGGAGAATAGACATCTACCACACCACTATCAGATTAGAGCCATAAGTGAGACTAGACATCTACCACCCCACTACCACTACCAGATTATAGCCATAAGGGAGACTAGAAATCTACCACCCCACTACCACTATCAGATTAGAGCCATAAGGGAGACTAGACATCTTCCACCCCACTACCACTATCAGATTAGAGCCATAAGGGAGACTAGACATCTTCCACCCCACTACCACTATCAGATTAGAGCCATAAGGGAGACTAGACATCTACCACCACACTACCACTATCAGATTAGAGCCATAAGGGAGACTAGACATCTACCACCCCACTACCACTATCAGATTAGAGCCATAAGGGAGACTAGACATCTACCACTACCAGATTAGAGCCATAAAGGAGACTAGACATCTACCACCCCACTATCAGATTAGAGCCATAAGTGAGACTAGACATCTACCACCCCACTACCACTATCAAATTAGAGCCATAAGGGAGACTAGATATCTACCACCATCAGATTAGAGCCATAAGGGAGACTAGACATCTACCACCCCACTACCACTATCAGATTAGAGCCATAAGGGAGACTAGACATCTACCACCCCACTATCAGATTAGAGCCATAAGGGAGACTAGACATCTACCACCCCACTACCAGATTAGAGCCATAAAGGAGACTAGACATCTACCACCCCACTATCAGATTAGAGCCATAAGTGAGACTAGACATCTACCACCCCACTACCACTATCAAATTAGAGCCATAAGGGAGACTAGATATCTACCACCATCAGACTAGAGCCATAATGGAGTCTAGACATCTACCACCCCACTTCCACTATCAGATTAGAGCCATAAGGGAGACTTGACATCTACCACCCCACTACCACTATCAGATTAGAGCCATAAGGGAGACTAGACATCTACCACCCCACTACCACTATCAGATTAGAGCCATAAAGGAGACTAGACATCTACCTCCACACTACCACTATCAAATTAGAGCCATAAGGGAGACTGGACATCTACCACCCCACTACCACTATCAGATTAGAGCCATATGGGAGACTAGACATCTACCACCCCACTATCAGATTAGAGCCATGAGGGAGACTAGACATCTACCACCCCACTATCACTATCAAATTAGAGCCATAAGGGAGACCAGACATCTACCACCCCACTACCACTATCAGATTAGAGCCAGAAGGGAGACTAGACATCTACCACCCCACTACCACTACCAGATTATAGCCATAAGGGAGACTAGAAATCTACCACCCCACTACCACTATCAGATTAGAGCCATAAGGGAGACTAGACATCTTCCACCCCACTACCACTATCAGATTAGAGCCATAAGGGAGACTAGACATCTTCCACCCCACTACCACTATCAGATTAGAGCCATAAGGGAGACTAGACATCTACCACCACACTACCACTATCAGATTAGAGCCATAAGGGAGACTAGACATCTACCACCCCACTACCACTATCAGATTAGAGCCATAAGGGAGACTAGACATCTACCACTACCAGATTAGAGCCATAAAGGAGACTAGACATCTACCACCCCACTATCAGATTAGAGCCATAAGTGAGACTAGACATCTACCACCCCAGTACCACTATCAAATTAGAGCCATAAGGGAGACTAGATATCTACCACCATCAGATTAGAGCCATAAGGGAGACTAGACATCTACCACCCCACTACCACTATCAGATTAGAGCCATAAGGGAGACTAGACATCTACCACCCCACTATCAGATTAGAGCCATAAGGGAGACTAGACATCTACCACCCCACTACCAGATTAGAGCCATAAAGGAGACTAGACATGTACCACCCCACTATCAGATTAGAGCCATAAGTGAGACTAGACATCTACCACCCCACTACCACTATCAAATTAGAGCCATAAGGGAGACTAGATATCTACCACCATCAGACTAGAGCCATAATGGAGTCTAGACATCTACCACCCCACTTCCACTATCAGATTAGAGCCATAAGGGAGACTTGACATCTACCACCCCACTACCACTATCAGATTAGAGCCATAAGGGAGACTAGACATCTACCACCCCACTACCACTATCAGATTAGAGCCATAAAGGAGACTAGACATCTACCTCCACACTACCACTATCAAATTAGAGCCATAAGGGAGACTGGACATCTACCACCCCACTACCACTATCAGATTAGAGCCATATGGGAGACTAGACATCTACCACCCCACTATCAGATAAGAGCCATGAGGGAGACTAGACATCTACCACCCCACTATCACTATCAAATTAGAGCCATAAGGGAGACCAGACATTTACCACCCCACTACCACTATCAGATTAGAGCAAGAAGGGAGACTAGACATCTACCACCCCACTACCACTATCAGATTAGAGCCATAAGGGAGACTAGACATCTACCACCCCACTACCACTACCAGATTAGAGCCATAAGGCAGACTAGACATCTACCACCCCACTACCACTATCAAATTAGAGCCATAAGGGAGACTGGACATCTACCACCCCACTACCACTATCAGATTAGAGCCATATGGGAGACTAGACATCTACCACCCCACTATCAGATTAGAGCCATGAGGGAGACTAGACATCTACCACCCCACTACCACTATCAAATTAGAGCCATAAGGGAGACCAGAAATCTACCACCCCACTACCACTATCAGATTAGAGCCATAAGGGAGACTAGACATCTACCACCCCACTATCAGATTAGAGCCATTAGTGACACTAGACATCTACCACCCCACTACCAAATTAGAGCCATAATGGAGTCTAGACATCGACCACCCCACTATCACTATCAGATTAGAGCCATAAGGGAGCCTAGACATCTACCACCCCACTACCACTATCAGATTAGAGCCATAAGGGAGACTAGACATCTACCACCCCACTACCACTACCAGATTAGAGCCATAAGGGAGGCTAGACATCTACCACCACACTACCACTATCAAATTAGAGCCATAAGGGAGACTGGACATCTACCACCCCACTACGACTATCAGATTAGAGCCATATGGGAGACTAGACATCTACCACCCCACTATCAGATTAGAGCCATGAGGGAGACTAGACATCTACCACCCCACTACCACTATCAAATTAGAGCCATAAGGGAGACCAGACATCTACCACCCCACTACCACTATCAGATTAGAGCCAGAAGGGAGACTAGACATCTACCACCCCACTACCACTATCAGATTAGAGCCATATGGGAGACTAGACATCTACCACCCCACTACCACTACCAGATTAGAGCCATAAGGGAGACTAGACATCTACCACCCCACTATCAGATTAGAGCCATTAGTGACACTAGACATCTACCACCCCACTACCAAATTAGAGCCATAATGGAGTCTAGACATCGACCACCACACTATCACTATCAGATTAGAGCCATAAGGGAGCCTAGACATCTACCACCCCACTACCACTATCAGATTAGAGCCATAAGGGAGCCTAGACATCTACCACCCCACTACCAATACAAAATTATAGCCATAAGGGAGACTAGACATCTACCACCCCACTACCAAATTGGAGCCATAAGGGAGTCTAGACATCTACCACCCCACTACCGCTATCAGATTAGAGCCATAAGGGTGCCTAGACATCTACCACCCCACTACCACTATCCGATTAGAGCCATAAGGGAGACTAGACATCTACCACCCCACTGCCACTACCAGATTATAGCCATAAGGGAGACAAGACATCTACAACCCCACTACCACTATCAGATTAGAGCCATAAGGGAGACTAGACATCTACCACCCACTACCACTACCAGATTAGAGCCATAAGGGAGACTAGACATCTACCACCCCACTACCACTATCAAATTAGAGCCATAATTGAGACTGGACATCTACCACCCCACTACCACTATCAGATTAGAGCCATATGGGAGA
This sequence comes from Salvelinus fontinalis, assembly GCF_029448725.1. Lineage (NCBI taxonomy): Eukaryota > Metazoa > Chordata > Actinopteri > Salmoniformes > Salmonidae > Salvelinus > Salvelinus fontinalis. The sequence continues at coordinate 36,212 of NW_026600269.1, forward strand.
CTAGAAATCTACCACCCCACTATCAGATTAGAGCCATGAGGGAGACTAGACATCTACCACCCGACTACCACTATCAATTTAGAGCCATAAGGGAGACCAGACATCTACCACCCCACTACCACTATCAGATTAGAGCCAAAAGGGAGACTAGACATCTACCACCCCACTATCAGATTAGAGCCATTAGTGACACTAGACATCTACCACCCCACTACCAAATTAGAGCCATAATGGAGTCTAGACATCGACCACCCCACTATCACTATCAGATTAGAGCCATAAGGGAGACTAGACATCTACCACCCCACTACCACTACCAGATTAGAGCCATAATGGAGGCTAGACATCTACCACCACACTACCACTATCAAATTAGAGCCATAAGGGAGACTGGACATCTACCACCCCACTACCACTATCAGATTAGAGCCATATGGGAGACTAGACATCTACCACCCCACTATCAGATTAGAGCCATGAGGGAGACTAGACATCTACCACCCCACTACCACTATCAAATTAGAGCCATAAGGGAGACCAGACATCTACCACCCCACTACCACTATCAGATTAGAGCCAGAAGGGAGACTAGACATCTACCACCCCACTACCACTATCAGATTAGAGCCATAAGGGAGACTAGACATCTACCACCCCACTACCACTACCAGATTAGAGCCATAAGGGAGACTAGACATCTACCACCCCACTATCAGATTAGAGCCATTAGTGACACTAGACATCTACCACCCCACTACCAAATTAGAGCCATAATGGAGTCTAGACATCGACCACCCCACTATCACTATCAGATTAGAGCCATAAGGGAGCCTAGACATCTACCACCCCACTACCACTATCAGATTAGAGCCATAAGGGAGCCTAGACATCTACCACCCCACTACCACTACAAAATTATAGCCATAAGGGAGACTAGACATCTACCACCCCACTACCAAATTGGAGCCATAAGGGAGTCTAGACATCTACCACCCCACTACCGCTATCAGATTAGAGCCATAAGGGAGCCTAGACATCTACCACCCCACTACCACTATCCGATTAGAGCCATAAGGGAGACTAGACATCTACCACCCCACTGCCACTACCAGATTATAGCCATAAGGGAGACAAGACATCTACAACCCCACTACCACTATCAGATTAGAGCCATAAGGGAGACTAGACATCTACCACCCCACTACCACTATCAGATTAGAGCCATAAGGGAGACTAGACATCTACCACCCCACTACCACTACCAGATTAGAGCCATAAGGGAGACTAGACATCTACCACCCCACTATCAGATTAGAGCCATTAGTGACACTAGACATCTACCACCCCACTACCAAATTAGAGCCATAATGGAGTCTAGACATCGACCACCCCACTATCACTATCAGATTAGAGCCATAAGGGAGCCTAGACATCTACCACCCCACTACCACTATCAGATTAGAGCCATAAGGGAGCCTAGACATCTACCACCCCACTACCACTACAAAATTATAGCCATAAGGGAGACTAGACATCTACCACCCCACTACCAAATTGGAGCCATAAGGGAGTCTAGACATCTACCACCCCACTACCGCTATCAGATTAGAGCCATAAGGGAGCCTAGACATCTACCACCCCACTACCACTATCCGATTAGAGCCATAAGGGAGACTAGACATCTACCACCCCACTGCCACTACCAGATTATAGCCATAAGGGAGACAAGACATCTACAACCCCACTACCACTATCAGATTAGAGCCATAAGGGAGACTAGACATCTACCACCCACTACCACTACCAGATTAGAGCCATAAGGGAGACTAGACATCTACCACCCCACTACCACTATCAAATTAGAGCCATAATTGAGACTGGACATCTACCACCCCACTACCACTATCAGATTAGAGCCATATGGGAGACTAGACATCTACCACCCCACTATCAGATTAGAGCCATGAGGGAGACTAGACATCTACCACCCCACTACCACTATCAAATTAGAGCCATAAGGGAGACCAGACATCTACCACCCCACTACCACTATCAGATTAGAGCCAGAAGGGAGACTAGACATCTACCACCCCACTACCACTATCAGATTAGAGCCATATGGGAGACTAGACATCTACCACCCCACTACCACTACCAGATTAGAGCCATAAGGGAGACTAGACATCTACCACCCCACTATCAGATTAGAGCCATTAGTGACACTAGACATCTACCACCCCACTACCAAATTAGAGCCATAATGGAGTCTAGACATCGACCACCACACTATCACTATCAGATTAGAGCCATAAGGGAGCCTAGACATCTACCACCCCACTACCACTATCAGATTAGAGCCATAAGGGAGCCTAGACATCTACCACCCCACTACCAATACAAAATTATAGCCATAAGGGAGACTAGACATCTACCACCCCACTACCAAATTGGAGCCATAAGGGAGTCTAGACATCTACCACCCCACTACCGCTATCAGATTAGAGCCATAAGGGTGCCTAGACATCTACCACCCCACTACCACTATCCGATTAGAGCCATAAGGGAGACTAGACATCTACCACCCCACTGCCACTACCAGATTATAGCCATAAGGGAGACAAGACATCTACAACCCCACTACCACTATCAGATTAGAGCCATAAGGGAGACTAGACATCTACCACCCACTACCACTACCAGATTAGAGCCATAAGGGAGACTAGACATCTACCACCCCACTACCACTATCAAATTAGAGCCATAATTGAGACTGGACATCTACCACCCCACTACCACTATCAGATTAGAGCCATATGGGAGACTAGAAATCTACCACCCCACTATCAGATTAGAGCCATGAGGGAGACTAGACATCTACCACCCGACTACCACTATCAATTTAGAGCCATAAGGGAGACCAGACATCTACCACCCCACTACCACTATCAGATTAGAGCCAAAAGGGAGACTAGACATCTACCACCCCACTATCAGATTAGAGCCATTAGTGACACTAGACATCTACCACCCCACTACCAAATTAGAGCCATAATGGAGTCTAGACATCGACCACCCCACTATCACTATCAGATTAGAGCCATAAGGGAGACTAGACATCTACCACCCCACTACCACTACCAGATTAGAGCCATAATGGAGGCTAGACATCTACCACCACACTACCACTATCAAATTAGAGCCATAAGGGAGACTGGACATCTACCACCCCACTACCACTATCAGATTAGAGCCATATGGGAGACTAGACATCTACCACCCCACTATCAGATTAGAGCCATGAGGGAGACTAGACATCTACCACCCCACTACCACTATCAAATTAGAGCCATAAGGGAGACCAGACATCTACCACCCCACTACCACTATCAGATTAGAGCCAGAAGGGAGACTAGACATCTACCACCCCACTACCACTATCAGATTAGAGCCATAAGGGAGACTAGACATCTACCACCCCACTACCACTACCAGATTAGAGCCATAAGGGAGACTAGACATCTACCACCCCACTATCAGATTAGAGCCATTAGTGACACTAGACATCTACCACCCCACTACCAAATTAGAGCCATAATGGAGTCTAGACATCGACCACCCCACTATCACTATCAGATTAGAGCCATAAGGGAGCCTAGACATCTACCACCCCACTACCACTATCAGATTAGAGCCATAAGGGAGCCTAGACATCTACCACCCCACTACCACTACAAAATTATAGCCATAAGGGAGACTAGACATCTACCACCCCACTACCAAATTGGAGCCATAAGGGAGTCTAGACATCTACCACCCCACTACCGCTATCAGATTAGAGCCATAAGGGAGCCTAGACATCTACCACCCCACTACCACTATCCGATTAGAGCCATAAGGGAGACTAGACATCTACCACCCCACTGCCACTACCAGATTATAGCCATAAGGGAGACAAGACATCTACAACCCCACTACCACTATCAGATTAGAGCCATAAGGGAGACTAGACATCTACCACCCCACTACCACTATCAGATTAGAGCCATAAGGGAGACTAGACATCTACCACCCCACTACCACTACCAGATTAGAGCCATAAGGGAGACTAGACATCTACCACCCCACTATCAGATTAGAGCCATTAGTGACACTAGACATCTACCACCCCACTACCAAATTAGAGCCATAATGGAGTCTAGACATCGACCACCCCACTATCACTATCAGATTAGAGCCATAAGGGAGCCTAGACATCTACCACCCCACTACCACTATCAGATTAGAGCCATAAGGGAGCCTAGACATCTACCACCCCACTACCACTACAAAATTATAGCCATAAGGGAGACTAGACATCTACCACCCCACTACCAAATTGGAGCCATAAGGGAGTCTAGACATCTACCACCCCACTACCGCTATCAGATTAGAGCCATAAGGGAGCCTAGACATCTACCACCCCACTACCACTATCCGATTAGAGCCATAAGGGAGACTAGACATCTACCACCCCACTGCCACTACCAGATTATAGCCATAAGGGAGACAAGACATCTACAACCCCACTACCACTATCAGATTAGAGCCATAAGGGAGACTAGACATCTACCACCCACTACCACTACCAGATTAGAGCCATAAGGGAGACTAGACATCTACCACCCCACTACCACTATCAAATTAGAGCCATAATTGAGACTGGACATCTACCACCCCACTACCACTATCAGATTAGAGCCATATGGGAGACTAGACATCTACCACCCCACTATCAGATTAGAGCCATGAGGGAGACTAGACATCTACCACCCCACTACCACTATCAAATTAGAGCCATAAGGGAGACCAGACATCTACCACCCCACTACCACTATCAGATTAGAGCCATAAGGGAGACTAGACATCTACCACCCCACTATCAGATTAGAGCCATTAGTGACACTAGACATCTACCACCCCACTACCAAATTAGAGCCATAATGGAGTCTAGACATCGACCACCCCACTATCACTAACAGATTAGAGCCATAAGGGAGCCTAGACATCTACCACCCCACTACCACTATCAGATTAGAGCCAAAAGGGAGCCTAGACATCTTCCACCCCACTACCACTACAAAATTATAGCCATAAGGGAGACTAGACATCTATCACCCCACTACCAAATTGGAGCCATAAGGGAGTCTAGACATCTACCACCCCACTACCGCTATCAGATTAGAGCCATAAGGGAGCCTAGACATCTACCACCCCACTACCACTATCCGATTAGAGCCATAAGGGAGACTAGACATCTACCACCCCACTGCCACTACCAGATTATAGCCATAAGGGAGACAAGACATCTACAACCCCACTACCACTATCAGATTAGAGCCATAAGGGAGACTAGACATCTACCACCCACTACCACTACCAGATTAGAGCCATAAGGGAGAATAGACATCTACCACCCCACTACCACTACCAGATTAGAGCCATAAGGGAGACTAGACATCTACCAACCCACTACCACTATCAAATTAGAGCCATAAGGTACACTAGATATCTACCACCATCAGATTAGAGCCATAAGGGAGACTAGACATCTACCACCCCACTACCACTATCAGATTAGAGCCATAAGGGAGACTAGACATCTACCACCCCACTATCAGATTAGAGCCATAAGTGAGACTAGACATCTACCACCCCACTACCAAATTATAGCCATAAGGGAGTCTAGACATCTACCACCCCACTACCACTATCAGATTAGAGCCATAAGGGAAGACTAGACATCTACCACCCCACTACCACTATCAGATTAGAGCCATAAGGGAGACTAGACATCTACCACCCCACTACCGCTATCAGATTAGAGCCATAATGGAGACTAGACATCTACCACCCCACTACCACTATCAGATTAGAGCCATAAGGGAGACTAGACATCTACCACCCCACTACCACTATCAGATTAGAGCCATAAGAGAGACTAGACATCTACCACCCCACTACCACTACCAGATTAGAGCCATAAGGGAGACTAGACATCTACCACCCCACTATCAGATTAGAGCCATGAGGGAGACTAGACATCTACCACCCCACTACCACTATCAAATTAGAGCCATAAGGGAGACTAGACATCTACCACCCCACTACCACTATCAGATTAGAGCCATAAGGGAGACTAGACATCTACCACCCCACTATCAGATTAGAGCCATAAGTGAGACTAGACATCTACCACCCCACTACCAAATTATAGCCATAAGGGAGTCTAGACATCTACCACCCCACTACCACTATCAGATTAGAGCCATAAGGGAGCCTAGACATCTACCACCCCACTACCACTATCAGATTAGAGCCATAAGGGAGACTAGACATCTACCACCCCACTACCACTACAAGATTATAGCCATAAGGGAGACTAGACATCTACCACCCCACTACCACTATCAGATTAGAGCCATAAGGGAGACTAGACAACTACCACTATCAGATTAGAGCCATAAGGGAGACTAGACATCTACCACCCCACTACCACTATCAGATTAGAGCCATAAGGGAGACTAGACATCTACCACCCCACTACCACTACCAGATTATAGCCATAAGGGAGACTAGAAATCTCCACCCCACTGCCACTATCAGATTAGAGCCATAAGGGAGACTAGACATCTACCACCCCACTACCACTATCTGATTAGAGCCATAAGGGAGACTAGACATCTACCACCCCACTACCGCTATCAGATTAGAGCCATAAGGGAGACTAGACATCTACCACCATACTACCACTATCAGATTATAGCCATAAGGGAGACTTGACATCTACCACTCCACTACCACTATCAGATTAGAGCCATAAGGGAGACTAGACATCTACCACTACCAGATTAGAGCCATAAGGGAGACTAGACATCTACCACCCCACTACCACTACCAGATTAGAGCCATAAGGGAGACTAGACATCTACCAACCCACTACCACTATCAAATTAGAGCCATAAGGTACACTAGATATCTACCACCATCAGATTAGAGCCATAAGGGAGACTAGACATCTACCACCCCACTACCACTATCAGATTAGAGCCATAAGGGAGACTAGACATCTACCACCCCACTATCAGATTAGAGCCATAAGTGAGACTAGACATCTACCACCCCACTACCAAATTATAGCCATAAGGGAGTCTAGACATCTACCACCCCACTACCACTATCAGATTAGAGCCATAAGGGAAGACTAGACATCTACCACCCCACTACCACTATCAGATTAGAGCCATAAGGGAGACTAGACATCTACCACCCCACTACCGCTATCAGATTAGAGCCATAATGGAGACTAGACATCTACCACCCCACTACCACTATCAGATTAGAGCCATAAGGGAGACTAGACATCTACCACCCCACTACCACTATCAGATTAGAGCCATAAGAGAGACTAGACATCTACCACCCCACTACCACTACCAGATTAGAGCCATAAGGGAGACTAGACATCTACCACCCCACTATCAGATTAGAGCCATGAGGGAGACTAGACATCTACCACCCCACTACCACTATCAAATTAGAGCCATAAGGGAGACTAGACATCTACCACCCCACTACCACTATCAGATTAGAGCCATAAGGGAGACTAGACATCTACCACCCCACTATCAGATTAGAGCCATAAGTGAGACTAGACATCTACCACCCCACTACCAAATTATAGCCATAAGGGAGTCTAGACATCTACCACCCCACTACCACTATCAGATTAGAGCCATAAGGGAGCCTAGACATCTACCACCCCACTACCACTATCAGATTAGAGCCATAAGGGAGACTAGACATCTACCACCCCACTACCACTACAAGATTATAGCCATAAGGGAGACTAGACATCTACCACCCCACTACCACTATCAGATTAGAGCCATAAGGGAGACTAGACAACTACCACTATCAGATTAGAGCCATAAGGGAGACTAGACATCTACCACCCCACTACCACTATCAGATTAGAGCCATAAGGGAGACTAGACATCTACCACCCCACTACCACTACCAGATTATAGCCATAAGGGAGACTAGAAATCTCCACCCCACTGCCACTATCAGATTAGAGCCATAAGGGAGACTAGACATCTACCACCCCACTACCACTATCTGATTAGAGCCATAAGGGAGACTAGACATCTACCACCCCACTACCGCTATCAGATTAGAGCCATAAGGGAGACTAGACATCTACCACCATACTACCACTATCAGATTATAGCCATAAGGGAGACTTGACATCTACCACTCCACTACCACTATCAGATTAGAGCCATAAGGGAGACTAGACATCTACCACTACCAGATTAGAGCCATAAGGGAGACTAGACATCTACCACCTTACTACCACTATCAGATTAGAGCCATAAGGCAGACTAGACATCTACCACCCAACTACCACTATCAAATTAGAGCCATAAGGGAGACTAGACATCTACCACCCCACTACCACTATCAGATTAGAGCCATAAGGGAGACTAGATATCTACCACCCCACTACCACTATCAGATTAGAGCCATAAGGGAGCCTAGACATCTACCACCCCACTACCACTATCAGATTAGAGCCATAAGGGAGACTAGATATCTACAACCCAACTACCACTATCAGATTAGAGCCATAAGGGAGACTAGATATCTACCACCCCACTACCACTACCAGATTATAGCCATAAGGGAGACTAGACATCTACCACCCCACTACCACTATCAGATTAGAGCCATAAGGGAGACTATACATCTACCACCCCACTACCACTACCAGATTAGAGCCATAAGGGAGACTAGACATCTACCACCCCACTACCACTACCAGATTAGAGCCATAAGGGAGACTAGACATCTACCACCCCACTACCACTATCAAATTAGAGCCATAAGGGAGACTAGATATCTACCACCATCAGATTAGAGCCATAAGGGAGACTAGACATCTACCACCCCACTACCACTATCAGATTAGAGCCATAAGTGAGACTAGACATCTACCACCCCACTACCAAATTATAGCCATAAGGGAGTCTAGACATCTACCACCCCACTACCACTATCAGATTAGAGCCATAAGGGAGACTAGACATCTACCACCCCACTACCACTATCAGATTAGAGCCATAAGGGAGACTAGACATCTACCACCCCACTACCACTATCAGATTATAGCCATAAGGGAGCCTAGACATCTACCACCACACTACCACTATCAGATTAGAGCCAGAAGGGAGACTAGACATCTACCACACCACTACAACTATCAGATTAGAGCCATAAGGGAGACTAGACATCTACCACCCCACTACCACTATCAGATTAGAGCCATAAGGGAGACTAGACATCTACACGCCACTACCACTATAAAAATAAGAGCCATAAGGGAGACTAGACTTCTACCACACCACTACCTCTATCAGATTAGAGCCATAAGGGAGACTAGACATCTACCACCCCACTATCAGATTAGAGCCATGAGGGAGACTAGACATCCACCACCCCACTACCACTATCAAATTAGAGCCATAAGGGAGACTAGACATCTACCACCCCACTACCACTATCAGATTAGAGCCATAGGGGAGACTAGACATCTACCACCCCACTATCAGTTAAGAGCCATAAGTGAGACTAGACATCTACAACCCCACTACCAAATTAGAGCCATAAGGGAGTCTTGACATCTACCACCCCACTACCACTATCAGATTAGAGCCATAAGGGAGCCTAGACATCTACCACCCCACTACCACTATCAGATTAGAGCCATAAGGGAGACTAGACATCTACCACCCCACTACCACTACCAGATTATAGCCATAAGGGAGACTAGACATCTACCACCCCACTACAACTGTCAGATTAGAGCCATAAGGGAGACTAGACATCTACCACCCCACTACCACTACCAGATTAGAGCCATAAGGGAGACTAGACATCTACCACCCCACTATCAGATTAGAGCCATGAGGGAGACTAGACATCTACCACCCCACTACCACTATCAGATTAGAGCCATAAGGGAGACTAGACATCTACCACCCCACTACCACTACCAGATTATAGCCATAAGGGAGCCTAGACATCTACCACCCCACTACCACTATCAGATTAGAGCCATAAGGGAGACTAGACATCTACCACCCCACTACCACTATCAGATTAGAGCCATAAGGGAGACTAGACATCTACCACCCCACTACCACTATCAGATTAGAGCCATAAGGGAGCCTAGACATCTACCACCACACTACCACTATCAGATTAGAGCCAGAAGGGAGACTAGACATCTACCACCCCACTACAACTATCAGATTAGAGCCATAAGGGAGACTAGACATCTACCACCCCACTACCACTATCAGATTAGAGCCATAAGGGAGCCTAGACATCTACCACCACACTACCACTATCAGATTAGAGCCAGAAGGGAGACTAGACATCTACCACCCCACTACCTCTATCAGATTAGAGCCATAAGGGAGACTAGACATCTGCCACCCCACTATCAGATTAGAGCCATGAGGGAGACTAGACATCCACCACCCCACTACCACTATCAAATTAGAGCCATAAGGGAGACTAGACATCTACCACCCCACTACCACTATCAGATTAGAGTCATAGGGGAGACTAGACATCTACCACCCCACTATCAGTTAAGAGCCATCAGTGAGACTAGACATCTACCACCCCACTACCAAATTAGAGCCATAAGGGAGTCTTGACATCTACCACCCCACTACCACTACCAGATTATAGCCATAAGGGAGACTAGACATCTACCACCCCACTACCATTATCAGATTAGAGCCATAAGGGAGACTAGACATCTACGACCCCACTACCACTATCAGCTTAGAGCCATAAGGGAGACTAGACATCTACCACCCCACTACCACTATCAGATTAGAGCCATAAGGGAGACTGGACATATACCACCCCACTACCACTATCAGATTAGAGCCATAAGGGAGACTCGACATCTACCACCCCACTACCACTATCAGATTAGAGCCATAAGGGAGACTAGACATCTACCACTACCAGATTAGAGCCATAAGGGAGACTAGACATCTACCACCTTACTACCACTATCAAATTAGAGCCATAAGGGAGACTAGACATCTACCACCCCACTACCACTATCAGATTAGAGTCATAGGGGAGACTAGACATCTACCACCCCACTATCAGTTAAGAGCCATCAGTGAGACTAGACATCTACCACCCCACTACCAAATTAGAGCCATAAGGGAGTCTTGACATCTACCACCCCACTACCACTACCAGATTATAGCCATAAGGGAGACTAGACATCTACCACCCCACTACCATTATCAGATTAGAGCCATAAGGGAGACTAGACATCTACGACCCCACTACCACTATCAGCTTAGAGCCATAAGGGAGACTAGACATCTACCACCCCACTACCACTATCAGATTAGAGCCATAAGGGAGACTGGACATATACCACCCCACTACCACTATCAGATTAGAGCCATAAGGGAGACTCGACATCTACCACCCCACTACCACTATCAGATTAGAGCCATAAGGGAGACTAGACATCTACCACTACCAGATTAGAGCCATAAGGGAGACTAGACATCTACCACCTTACTACCACTATCATATTAGAGCCATAAAGCAGACTAGACATCTACCACCCCACTACCACTATAAAATTAGAGCCATAAGGGAGACTGGACATCTACCACCCCACTACCACTATCAGATTAGAGCCATAAGGGAGACTAGACATCTACCACCCCACTATCAAATTAGAGCCATAGGGGAGACTAGACATCTACCACCCCACTATCAGTTAAGAGCCATAAGTGAGACTAGACATCTACAACCCCACTACCAAATTAGAGCCATAAGGGAGTCTTGACATCTACCACCCCACTACCACTATCAGATTAGAGCCATAAGGGAGCCTAGACATCTACCACCCCACTACCACTATCAGATTAGAGCCATAAGGGAGACTAGACATCTACCACCCCACTACCACTACCAGATTATAGCCATAAGGGAGACTAGACATCTACCACCCCACTACAACTGTCAGATTAGAGCCATAAGGGAGACTAGACATCTACCACCCCACTACCACTACCAGATTAGAGCCATAAGGGAGACTAGACATCTACCACCCCACTATCAGATTAGAGCCATGAGGGAGACTAGACATCTACCACCCCACTACCACTATCAGATTAGAGCCATAAGGGAGACTAGACATCTACCACCCCACTACCACTACCAGATTATAGCCATAAGGGAGCCTAGACATCTACCACCCCACTACCACTATCAGATTAGAGCCATAAGGGAGACTAGACATCTACCACCCCACTACCACTATCAGATTAGAGCCATAAGGGAGACTAGACATCTACCACCCCACTACCACTATCAGATTAGAGCCATAAGGGAGCCTAGACATCTACCACCACACTACCACTATCAGATTAGAGCCAGAAGGGAGACTAGACATCTACCACCCCACTACAACTATCAGATTAGAGCCATAAGGGAGACTAGACATCTTCCACCCCACTACCACTATCAGATTAGAGCCATAAGGGAGCCTAGACATCTACCACCACACTACCACTATCAGATTAGAGCCAGAAGGGAGACTAGACATCTACCACCCCACTACCTCTATCAGATTAGAGCCATAAGGGAGACTAGACATCTACCACCCCACTATCAGATTAGAGCCATGAGGGAGACTAGACATCCACCACCCCACTACCACTATCAAATTAGAGCCATAAGGGAGACTAGACATCTACCACCCCACTACCACTATCAGATTAGAGTCATAGGGGAGACTAGACATCTACCACCCCACTATCAGTTAAGAGCCATCAGTGAGACTAGACATCTACCACCCCACTACCAAATTAGAGCCATAAGGGAGTCTTGACATCTACCACCCCACTACCACTATCAGAATAGAGCCATAAGGGAGACTAGACATCTACCACCTTACTACCACTATCATATTAGAGCCATAAAGCAGACTAGACATCTACCACCCCACTACCACTATAAAATTAGAGCCATAAGGGAGACTGGACATCTACCACCCCACTACCACTATCAGATTAGAGCCATAAGGGAGACTAGACATCTACCACCCCACTATCAGATTAGAGCCATGAGGGAGACTAGACATCTACCACCCCACTATCACTATCAAATTAGAGCCATAAGGGAGACTAGACATCTACCACCCCACTACCACTATCAGATTAGAGCCATAAGGGAGACTAGACATCTACCACCCCACTATCAGATTAGAGCCATAAGTGAGACTAGACATCTACCACCCCACTACCAAATTAGAGCCATAAGGGAGTCTAGACATCTACCACCCCACTACCACTGTCAGATTAGATCCATAAGGGAGCCTAGACATCTACCAACCCACTACCACTATCAGATTAGAGCCATAAGGGAGACTAGACATCTACCACCCCACTACCACTACCAGATTATAGCCATAAGGGAGACTAGACATCTACCACCCCACTACCACTATCAGATTAGAGCCATAAGGGAGACTAGACATCTACCACCCCACTACCACTACCAGATTAGAGCCATAAGGGAGACTAGACATCTACCACCCCACTACCACTATCAGATTAGAGTCATAGGGGAGACTAGACATCTACCACCCCACTATCAGTTAAGAGCCATCAGTGAGACTAGACATCTACCACCCCACTACCAAATTAGAGCCATAAGGGAGTCTTGACATCTACCACCCCACTACCACTATCAGATTAGAGCCATAAGGGAGCCTAGACATCTACCACCCCACTACCACTACCAGATTAGAGCCATAAGGGAGACTAGACATCTACCACCCCACTACCGCTACCAGATTATAGCCATAAGGGAGACTAGACATCTACCACCCACTACCATTATCAGATTAGAGCCATGAGGGAGACTAGACATCTACGACCCCACTACCACTATCAGCTTAGAGCCATAAGGGAGAATAGACATCTACCACCCCACTACCACTATCAGATTAGAGCCATAAGGGAGAATGGACATCTACCACCCCACTACCACTATCAGATTAGAGCCATAAGGGAGACTCGACATCTACCACCCCACTACCACTATCAGATTAGAGCCATAAGGGAGACTAGACATCTACCACTACCAGATTAGAGCCATAAGGGAGACTAGACATCTACCACCTTACTACCACTATCATATTAGAGCCATAAAGCAGACTAGACATCTACCACCCCACTACCACTATAAAATTAGAGCCATAAGGGAGACTGGACATCTACCACCCCACTACCACTATCAGATTAGAGCCATAAGGGAGACTAGACATCTACCACCCCACTATCAGATTAGAGCCATGAGGGAGACTAGACATCTACCACCCCACTATCACTATCAAATTAGAGCCATAAGGGAGACTAGACATCTACCACCCCACTACCACTATCAGATTAGAGCCATAAGGGAGACTAGACATCTACCACCCCACTATCAGATTAGAGCCATAAGTGAGACTAGACATCTACCACCCCACTACCAAATTAGAGCCATAAGGGAGTCTAGACATCTACCACCCCACTACCACTGTCAGATTAGATCCATAAGGGAGCCTAGACATCTACCACCCCACTACCACTATCAGATTAGAGCCATAAGGGAGACTAGACATCTACCACCCCACTACCACTACCAGATTATAGCCATAAGGGAGACTAGACATCTACCACCCCACTACCACTATCAGATTAGAGCCATAAGGGAGACTAGACATCTACCACCCCACTACCACTACCAGATTAGAGCCATAAGGGAGACTAGACATCTACCACCCCACTACCACTACCAGATTAGAGCCATAAGGGAGACTAGACATCTACCACCCCCCTACCACTATCAAATTAGAGCCATAAGGGAGACTAGATATCTACCACTATCAGATTAGAGCCATAAGGGAGACTAGACATCTACCACCCCACTACCACTATCAGATTAGAGCCATAAGGGAGACTAGACATCTACCACCCCACTATCAGATTAGAGCCATAAGTGAGACTAGACATCTACCACCCCACTACCAAATTATAGCCATAAGGGAGTCTAGACATCTACCACCCCACTACCACTATCAGATTAGAGCCATAAGGGAGACTAGACATCTACCACCCCACTACCACTATCAGATTAGAGCCATAAGGGAGACTCGACATCTACCACCCCACTACCACTATCAGATTAGAGCCATAAGGGAGACTAGACATCTACCACTACCAGATTAGAGCCATAAGGGAGACTAGACATCTACCACCTTACTACCACTATCATATTAGAGCCATAAAGCAGACTAGACATCTACCACCCCACTACCACTATAAAATTAGAGCCATAAGGGAGACTGGACATCTACCACCCCACTACCACTATCAGATTAGAGCCATAAGTGAGACTAGACATCTACCACCCCACTATCAGATTAGAGCCATGAGGGAGACTAGACATCTACCACCCCACTATCACTATCAAATTAGAGCCATAAGGGAGACTAGACATCTACCACCCCACTACCACTATCAGATTAGAGCCATAAGGGAGACTAGACATCTACCACCCCACTATCAGATTAGAGCCATAAGTGAGACTAGACATCTACCACCCCACTACCAAATTAGAGCCATAAGGGAGTCTAGACATCTACCACCCCACTACCACTGTCAGATTAGATCCATAAGGGAGCCTAGACATCTACCACCCCACTACCACTATCAGATTAGAGCCATAAGGGAAACTAGACATCTACCACCCCACTACCACTACCAGATTATAGCCATAAGGGAGACTAGACATCTACCACCCCACTACCACTATCAGATTAGAGCCATAAGGGAGACTAGACATCTACCACCCCACTACCACTACCAGATTAGAGCCATAAGGGAGACTAGACATCTACCACCCCACTACCACTACCAGATTAGAGCCATAAGGGAGACTAGACATCTACCACCCCCCTACCACTATCAAATTAGAGCCATAAGGGAGACTAGATATCTACCACTATCAGATTAGAGCCATAAGGGAGACTAGACATCTACCACCCCACTACCACTATCAGATTAGAGCCATAAGGGAGACTAGACATCTACCACCCCACTATCAGATTAGAGCCATAAGTGAGACTAGACATCTACCACCCCACTACCAAATTATAGCCATAAGGGAGTCTAGACATCTACCACCCCACTACCACTATCAGATTAGAGCCATAAGGGAGACTAGACATCTACCACCCCACTACCACTATCAGATTAGAGCCATAAGGGAGACTAGACATCTACCACCACTATCAGATTAGAGCCATAAGGGAGACTAGACATCTACCACCACACTACCACTATCAGATTAGAGCCAGACGGGAGACTAGACATCTAGCACCCCACTACCACTATCAGATTAGAGCCATAAGGGAGACTAGACATCTACACCCCACTACCACTATAAAAATAAGAGCCATAAGGGAGACTAGACATCTACCACCCCACTACCTCTATCAGATTAGAGCCATAAGGGAGCCTAGACATCTACCACCCCACTATCAGATTAGAGCCATGAGGGAGACTAGACATCCACCACCCCACTACCACTGTAAAATTAGAGCCATAAGGGAGAATAGACATCTACCACCCCACTACCACTATCAGATTAGAGCCATAGGGGAGACTAGACATCTACCACCCCACTATCAGATAGAGCCATAAGGGAGTCTTGCCATCTACCACCCCACTACCACTATCAGATTAGAGCCATAAGGGAGCCTAGACATCTACCACTCCACTACCACTATCAGATTAGAGCCATAAGGGAGACTAGACATCTACCACCCCACTACCACTACCAGATTACAGCCATAAGGGAGACTAGACATCTACCACCCCACTACCACTATCAGATTAGAGCCATAAGGGAGACTAGACATCCACCACCCCACTACCAC
The DNA here is from genome assembly GCF_029448725.1 of Salvelinus fontinalis. NCBI lineage: Eukaryota > Metazoa > Chordata > Actinopteri > Salmoniformes > Salmonidae > Salvelinus > Salvelinus fontinalis. Next base: position 53,295 of record NW_026600269.1, read on the forward strand.
TATCAGATTACAGCCATAAGGGAGACTAGACATCTACCACCCCACTACCACTATCAGATTAGAGCCATAAGGGAGACTAGACATCTACCACCACACTACAACTATCAGATTAGAGCCATAAGGGAGACTAGACATCTACCACCCCACTACCAGTATCAGATTAGAGCCAAAAGGGAGACTAGACATCTACCACTACCAGATTAGAGCCATAAGGGAGACTAGACATCTACCACCCCACTATCAGATTAGAGCCATGAGGGAGACTAGACATCTACCACCCCACTACCACTATTAAATTAGAGCCATAAGGGAGACTAGACATCTACCACCCCACTACCACTATCAGATTAGAGCGATAAGGGAGCCTAGACATCTACCACCCCACTACCACTATCAGATTAGAGCCATAAATGAGACTAGACATCTACCCACCCACTACCACTATCAGATTAAAGCCATAAGGGAGCCTAGACATCTACCACCCCACTAACACTATCAGATTAGAGCCATAAGGGAGACTAGACATCTACCACCCCACTACCACTACCAGATTATAGCCATAAGGGAGACTAGACATCTACCACCCCACTACCAATATCAGATTAGAGCCATAAGGGAGACTAGACATCTACCACCATACTACCACTATCAGATTAGAGCCATAAGAGAGACTCGACATCTACCACCCCACTACCACTATCAGATTAGAGCCATAAGGGAGACTAGACATCTACCACTACCAGATTAGAGCCATAAGGGAGACTAGACATCTACCACATCTACCACCCCACTACCAAATTATAGCCATAAGGGAGTCTAGACATCTACCACCCCACTACCACTATCAGATTAGAGCCATAAGGGAGACTAGACATCTACCACCCCACTACCACTATCAGATTAGAGCCATAAGGGAGACTAGACATCTACACCCCACTACCACTATAAAAATAAGAGCCATAAGGGAGACTAGACATCTACCACCCCACTACCTCTATCAGATTAGAGCCATAAGGGAGACTAGACATCTACCACGCCACTACCACTACCAGATTAGAGCCATAAGGGAGACTCGACATCTACCACCCCACTACCACTACCAGATTAGAGCCATAAGGGAGACTAGACATTTACCACCCCACTACCACTACCAGATTAGAGCCATAAGGGAGACTAGACATCTACCACCCCACTACCACTATCAAATTAGAGCCATAAGGGAGACTAGATATCTACCACTATCAGATTAGAGCCATAAGGGAGACTAGACATCTACCACCCCACTACCACTATCAGATTAGTGCCATAAGGGAGACTAGACATCTACCACCCCACTATCAGATTAGAGCCATAAGTGAGACTAGACATCTACCACCCCACTACCAAATTATAGCCATAAGGGAGTCTAGACATCTACCACCCCACTACCACTATCAGATTAGAGCCATAAGGGAGACTAGACATCTACCACCCCACTACCACTATCAGATTAGAGCCATAAGGGAGACTAGACATCTACCACCACTATCAGATTAGAGCCATAAGGGAGACTAGACATCTACCACCACACTACCACTATCAGATTAGAGCCAGAAGGGAGACTAGACATCTAGCACCCCACTACCACTATCAGATTAGAGCCATAAGGGAGACTAGACATCTACCACCTCACTACCACTATCAGATTAGAGCCATAAGGGAGACTAGACATCTACACCCCACTACCACTATAAAAATAAGAGCCATAAGGGAGACTAGACATCTACCACCCCACTACCTCTATCAGATTAGAGCCATAAGGGAGCCTAGACATCTACCACCCCACTATCAGATTAGAGCCATGAGGGAGACTAGACATCCACCACCCCACTACCACTGTAAAATTAGAGCCATAAGGGAGAATAGACATCTACCACCCCACTACCACTATCAGATTAGAGCCATAGGGGAGACTAGACATCTACCACCCCACTATCAGATAGAGCCATAAGGGAGACTAGACATCTACCACCCCACTACCAAATTAGAGCCATAAGGGAGTCTTGCCATCTACCACCCCACTACCACTATCAGATTAGAGCCATAAGGGAGCCTAGACATCTACCACCCCACTACCACTATCAGATTAGAGCCATAAGGGAGACTAGACATCTACCACCCCACTACCACTACCAGATTACAGCCATAAGGGAGACTAGACATCTACCACCCCACTACCACTATCAGATTAGAGCCATAAGGGAGACTAGACATCCACCACCCCACTACCACTATCAGATTACAGCCATAAGGGAGACTAGACATCTACCACCCCACTACCACTACCAGATTATAGCCATAAGGGAGACTAGACATCTACCACCCCACTACCAATATCAGATTAGAGCCATAAGGGAGACTAGACATCTACCACCATACTACCACTATCAGATTAGAGCCATAAGAGAGACTCGACATCTACCACCCCACTACCACTATCAGATTAGAGCCATAAGGGAGACTAGACATCTACCACTACCAGATTAGAGCCATAAGGGAGACTAGACATCTACCACATCTACCACCCCACTACCAAATTATAGCCATAAGGGAGTCTAGACATCTACCACCCCACTACCACTATCAGATTAGAGCCATAAGGGAGACTAGACATCTACCACCCCACTACCACTATCAGATTAGAGCCATAAGGGAGACTAGACATCTACACCCCACTACCACTATAAAAATAAGAGCCATAAGGGAGACTAGACATCTACCACCCCACTACCTCTATCAGATTAGAGCCATAAGGGAGACTAGACATCTACCACGCCACTACCACTACCAGATTAGAGCCATAAGGGAGACTCGACATCTACCACCCCACTACCACTACCAGATTAGAGCCATAAGGGAGACTAGACATCTACCACCCCACTACCACTACCAGATTAGAGCCATAAGGGAGACTAGACATCTACCACCCCACTACCACTATCAAATTAGAGCCATAAGGGAGACTAGATATCTACCACTATCAGATTAGAGCCATAAGGGAGACTAGACATCTACCACCCCACTACCACTATCAGATTAGTGCCATAAGGGAGACTAGACATCTACCACCCCACTATCAGATTAGAGCCATAAGTGAGACTAGACATCTACCACCCCACTACCAAATTATAGCCATAAGGGAGTCTAGACATCTACCACCCCACTACCACTATCAGATTAGAGCCATAAGGGAGACTAGACATCTACCACCCCACTACCACTATCAGATTAGAGCCATAAGGGAGACTAGACATCTACCACCACTATCAGATTAGAGCCATAAGGGAGACTAGACATCTACCACCACACTACCACTATCAGATTAGAGCCAGAAGGGAGACTAGACATCTAGCACCCCACTACCACTATCAGATTAGAGCCATAAGGGAGACTAGACATCTACCACCTCACTACCACTATCAGATTAGAGCCATAAGGGAGACTAGACATCTACACCCCACTACCACTATAAAAATAAGAGCCATAAGGGAGACTAGACATCTACCACCCCACTACCTCTATCAGATTAGAGCCATAAGGGAGCCTAGACATCTACCACCCCACTATCAGATTAGAGCCATGAGGGAGACTAGACATCCACCACCCCACTACCACTGTAAAATTAGAGCCATAAGGGAGAATAGACATCTACCACCCCACTACCACTATCAGATTAGAGCCATAGGGGAGACTAGACATCTACCACCCCACTATCAGATAGAGCCATAAGGGAGACTAGACATCTACCACCCCACTACCAAATTAGAGCCATAAGGGAGTCTTGCCATCTACCACCCCACTACCACTATCAGATTAGAGCCATAAGGGAGCCTAGACATCTACCACCCCACTACCACTATCAGATTAGAGCCATAAGGGAGACTAGACATCTACCACCCCACTACCACTACCAGATTACAGCCATAAGGGAGACTAGACATCTACCACCCCACTACCACTATCAGATTAGAGCCATAAGGGAGACTAGACATCCACCACCCCACTACCACTATCAGATTACAGCCATAAGGGAGACTAGACATCTACCACCCCACTACCACTATCAGATTAGAGCCATAAGGGAGACTAGACATCTACCACCACACTACAACTATCAGATTAGAGCCATAAGGGAGACTAGACATCTACCACCCCACTACCAGTATCAGATTAGAGCCAAAAGGGAGACTAGACATCTACCACTACCAGATTAGAGCCATAAGGGAGACTAGACATCTACCACCCCACTATCAGATTAGAGCCATGAGGGAGACTAGACATCTACCACCCCACTACCACTATTAAATTAGAGCCATAAGGGAGACTAGACATCTACCACCCCACTACCACTATCAGATTAGAGCCATAAGGGAGCCTAGACATCTACCACCCCACTACCACTATCAGATTAGAGCCATAAGTGAGACTAGACATCTACCACCCCACTACCACTATCAGATTAAAGCCATAAGGGAGCCTAGACATCTACCACCCCACTAACACTATCAGATTAGAGCCATAAGGGAGACTAGACATCTACCACCCCACTACCACAACCAGATTATAGCCATAAGGGAGACTAGACATCTACCACCCCACTACCAATATCAGATTAGAGCCATAAGGGAGACTAGACATCTACCACCATACTACCACTATCAGATTAGAGCCATAAGGGAGACTCGACATCTACCACCCCACTACCACTATCAGATTAGAGCCATAAAGGAGACTAGACATCTACCACTACCAGATTAGAGCCATAAGGGAGACTAGACATCTACCACATCTACCACCCCACTACCAAATTATAGCCATAAGGGAGTCTAGACATCTACCACCCCACTACCACTATCAGATTAGAGCCATAAGGGAGACTAGACATCTACCACCCCACTACCAATATCAGATTAGAGCCATAAGGGAGACTAGACATCTACACCCCACTACCACTATAAAAATAAGAGCCATAAGGGAGACTAGACATCTACCACCCCACTACCTCTATCAGATTAGAGCCATAAGGGAGACTAGACATCTACCACCCCATTATCAGATTAGAGCCATGAGGGAGACTAGACATCCACCACCCCACTACCACTATAAAATTAGAGCCATAAGGGAGCCTAGACATCTACCACCACACTACCACTATCAGATTAGAGCCATAGGGGAGACTAGACATCTACCACCCCACTACCAAATTAGAGCCATAAGGGAGTCTTGACATCTACCACCCCACTACCACTATCAGATTAGAGCCATAAGGGAGCCTAGACATCTACCACCCCACTACCACTATCAGATTAGAGCCATAAGGGAGACTAGACATCTACCACCCCACTACCACTACCAGATTATAGCCATAAGGGAGACTAGACATCTACCACCACACTACAACTATCAGATTAGAGCCATAAGGGAGTCTAGACATCTACCACCCCACTACCAGTATCAGATTAGAGCCATAAGGGAGACTAGACATCTACCACTACCAGATTAGAGCCATAAGGGAGAATAGACATCTACCACCCCACTATCAGATTAGAGCCATGAGGGAGACTAGACATCTACCACCCCACTACCACTATCAGATTAGAGCCATAAGGGAGCCTAGACATCTACCACCCCACTACCACTATCAGATTAGAGCCATAAGTGAGACTAGACATCTACCACAAAACTACCACTATCAGATTAGAGCCATAAGGGAGCCTAGACATCTACCACCCCACTACCACTATCAGATTAGAGCCATAAGGGAGACTAGACATCTAACACCCCACTACCACTATCAGATTAGAGCCATAAGGGAGACTAGACATCTACCACCACACTACAACTATCAGATTAGAGCCATAAGGGAGACTAGACATCTACCACCCCACTACCAGTATCAGATTAGAGCCAAAAGGGAGACTAGACATCTACCACTACCAGATTAGAGCCATAAGGGAGACTAGACATCTACCACCCCACTATCAGATTAGAGCCATGAGGGAGACTAGACATCTACCACCCCACTACCACTATTAAATTAGAGCCATAAGGGAGACTAGACATCTACCACCCCACTACCACTATCAGATTAGAGCCATAAGGGAGCCTAGACATCTACCACCCCACTACCACTATCAGATTAGAGCCATAAGTGAGACTAGACATCTACCACCCCACTACCACTATCAGATTAAAGCCATAAGGGAGCCTAGACATCTACCACCCCACTAACACTATCAGATTAGAGCCATAAGGGAGACTAGACATCTACCACCCCACTACCACTACCAGATTATAGCCATAAGGGAGACTAGACATCTACCACCCCACTACCACTATCAGATTAGAGCCATAAGGGAGACTAGACATCTACCACCCCACTACCACTATCAGATTAGAGCCATAAGGGAGACTAGACATCTACCACCCCACTACCAATATCAGATTAGAGCCATAAGGGAGACTAGACATCTACCACCATACTACCACTATCAGATTAGAGCCATAAGGGAGACTCGACATCTACCACCCCACTACCACTATCAGATTAGAGCCATAAGGGAGACTAGACATCTACCACTACCAGATTAGAGCCATAAGGGAGACTAGACATCTACCACATCTACCACCCCACTACCAAATTATAGCCATAAGGGAGTCTAGACATCTACCACCCCACTACCACTATCAGATTAGAGCCATAAGGGAGACTAGACATCATTCCACCCCACTACCACTATCAGATTAGAGCCATAAGGGAGACTAGACATCTACACCCCACTACCACTATAAAAATAAGAGCCATAAGGGAGACTAGACATCTACCACCCCACTACCTCTATCAGATTAGAGCCATAAGGGAGACTAGACATCTACCACCCCATTATCAGATTAGAGCCATGAGGGAGACTAGACATCCACCACCCCACTACCACTATAAAATTAGAGCCATAAGGGAGACTAGACATCTACCACCACACTACCACTATCAGATTAGAGCCATAGGGGAGACTAGACATCTACCACCCCACTATCAGATTAGAGCCATAAGTGAGACTAGACATCTACCACCCCACTACCAAATTAGAGCCATAAGGGAGTCTTGACATCTACCACCCCACTACCACTATCAGATTAGAGCCATAAGGGAGCCTAGACATCTACCACCCCACTACCACTATCAGATTAGAGCCATAAGGGAGACTAGACATCTACCACCCCACTACCACTACCAGATTATAGCCATAAGGGAGACTAGACATCTACCACCACACTACAACTATCAGATTAGAGCCATAAGGGAGTCTAGACATCTACCACCCCACTACCAGTATCAGATTAGAGCCATAAGGGAGACTAGACATCTACCACTACCAGATTAGAGCCATAAGGGAGACTAGACATCTACCACCCCACTATCAGATTAGAGCCATGAGGGAGACTAGACATCTACCACCCCACTACCACTATCAGATTAGAGCCATAAGGGAGCCTAGACATCTACCACCCCACTACCACTATCAGATTAGAGCCATAAGTGAGACTAGACATCTACCACAAAACTACCACTATCAGATTAGAGCCATAAGGGAGCCTAGACATCTACCACCCTACTACCACTATCAGATTAGAGCCATAAGGGAGACTAGACATCTACCACCCCACTACCACTATCAGATTAGAGCCATAAGGGAGACTAGACATCTACCACTACCAGATTAGAGCCATAAGGGAGACTAGACATCTACCACATCTACCACCCCACTACCAAATTATAGCCATAAGGGAGTCTAGACATCTACCACCCCACTACCACTATCAGATTAGAGCCATAAGGGAGACTAGACATCTACCACCCCACTACCACTATCAGATTAGAGCCATAAGGGAGACTAGACATCTACCACCCCACCACCACTATCAGATTAGAGCCATAAGGGAGACTAGACATCTACCACCACACTACCACTATCAGATTAGAGCCAGAAGGGAGACTAGACATCTACCACCCCACTACCACTATCAGATTAGAGCCATAAGGGAGACTAGACATCTACACCCCACTACCACTATAAAAATAAGAGCCATAAGGGAGACTAGACATCTACCACCCCACTACCTCTATCAGATTAGAGCCATAAGGGAGACTAGACATCTACCACCCCATTATCAGATTAGAGCCATGAGGGAGACTAGACATCCACCACCCCACTACCACTATAAAATTAGAGCCATAAGGGAGACTAGACATCTACCACCACACTACCAATATCAGATTAGAGCCATAGGGGAGACTAGACATCTACCACCCCACTATCAGATTAGAGCCATAAGTGAGACTAGACATCTACCACCCCACTACCAAATTAGAGCCATAAGGGAGTCTTGACATCTACCACCCCACTACCACTATCAGATTAGAGCCATAAGGGAGCCTAGACATCTACCACCCCACTACCACTATCAGATTAGAGCCATAAGGGAGACTAGACATCTACCACCCCACTACCACTACCAGATTATAGCCATAAGGGAGACTAGACATCTACCACCCCACTACCACTATCAGATTAGAGCCATAAGGGAGACTAGACATCTACCACCCCACTACCAGTATCAGATTAGAGCCATAAGGGAGACTAGACATCTACCACTACCAGATTAGAGCCATAAGGGAGACTAGACATCTACCACCCCACTATCAGATTAGAGCCATGAGGGAGACTAGACATCTACCACCCCACTACCACTATCAGATTAGAGCCATAAGGGAGCCTAGACATCTACCACCCCACTACCACTATCAGATTAGAGCCATAAGTGAGACTAGACATCTACCACCCCTCTACCACTATCAGATTAGAGCCATAAGGGAGCCTAGACATCTACCACCCCACTACCACTATCAGATTAGAGCCATAAGGGAGACTAGACATCTACCACCCCACTACCACTACCAGATTATAGCCATAAGGGAGACTAGACATCTACCACCCCACTACCACTATCAGATTAGAGCCATAAGGGAGACTAGACATCTACCACCCCAATACCACTATCAGATTAGAGCCATAAGGGAGACTAGACATCTACCACCCCACTACCACTATCAGATTAGAGCCATAAGGGAGCCTAGACATCTACCACATTACTACCACTATCAGATTAGAGCAATAAGGGAGACTCGACATCTACCACCCCACTACCACTATCAGATTAGAGCCATAAGGGAGACTAGACATCTACCACTACCAGATTAGAGCCATAAAGGAGACTAGACATCTACCACCTTACTACCACTATCAGATTAGAGCCATAAAGCAGACTAGACATCTACCACCCCACTACCACTATCAAATTAGAGCCATAAGAGAGACTGGACATCTACCACCCCACTACCACTATCAGATTAGAGCCATAAGGGAGCCTAGACATCTACCACCCCACTATCAGATTAGAGCCATAAGGGAGTCTAGACATCTACCACCCCACTACCACTATCAAATTAGAGCCATAAGGGAGACTAGATATCTACAGCCCCACTACCACTATCAGATTAGAGCCATAAGGGAGACTAGACATCTACCACCCCACTATCAGATTAGAGCCATAAGTGAGACTAGACATCTACCACCCACTACCAAATTAGAGCCATAAGGGAGTCTAGACATCTACCACCCCACTACCACTATCAGATTAGAGCCATAAGGGAGACTAGACATCTACCACTACCAGATTAGAGCCATAAGGGAGAATAGACATCTACCACATCTACCACCCCACTACCAAATTATAGCAATAAGGGAGTCTAGACATCTACCACCCCACTACCACTATCAGATTAGAGCCATAAGGGAGACTAGACATCTACCACCCCACTACCACTATCAGATTAGAGCCATAAGGGAGACTAGACATCTACACCCCACTACCACTATAAAAATAAGAGCCATAAGGGAGACTAGACATCTACCACCCCACTACCACTATCAGATTAGAGCCATAAGGGAGACTAGACATCTACCACCCCACCACCACTATCAGATTAGAGCCATAAGGGAGACTAGACATCTACCACCACACTACCACTATCAGATTAGAGCCAGAAGGGAGACTAGACATCTACCACCCCACTACCACTATCAGATTAGAGCCATAAGGGAGACTAGACATCTACACCCCACTACCACTATAAAAATAAGAGCCATAAGGGAGACTAGACATCTACCACCCCACTACCTCTATCAGATTAGAGCCATAAGGGAGACTAGACATCTACCACCCCATTATCAGATTAGAGCCATGAGGGAGACTAGACATCCACCACCCCACTACCACTATAAAATTAGAGCCATAAGGGAGCCTAGACATCTACCACCCCACTACCACTATCAGATTAGAGCCATAAGGGAGACTAGACATCTACCACCCCACTACCACTACCAGATTATAGCCATAAGGGAGACTAGACATCTACCACCACACTACAACTATCAGATTAGAGCCATAAGGGAGTCTAGACATCTACCACCCCACTACCAGTATCAGATTAGAGCCATAAGGGAGACTTGACATCTACCACTACCAGATTAGAGCCATAAGGGAGACTAGACATCTACCACCCCACTATCAGATTAGAGCCATGAGGGAGACTAGACATCTACCACCCCACTACCACTATCAGATTAGAGCCATAAGGGAGCCTAGACATCTACCACCCCACTACCACTATCAGATTAGAGCCATAAGTGAGACTAGACATCTACCACAAAACTACCACTATCAGATTAGAGCCATAAGGGAGCCTAGACATCTACCACCCCACTACCACTATCAGATTAGAGCCATAAGGGAGACTAGACATCTACCACCCCACTACCACTATCAGATTAGAGCCATAAGGGAGACTAGACATCTACCACTACCAGATTAGAGCCATAAGGGAGACTAGACATCTACCACATCTACCACCCCACTACCAAATTATAGCCATAAGGGAGTCTAGACATCTACCACCCCACTACCACTATCAGATTAGAGCCATAAGGGAGACTAGACATCTACCACCCCACTACCACTATCAGATTAGATTCATAAGGGAGACTAGACATCTACCACCCCACCACCACTATCAGATTAGAGCCATAAGGGAGACTAGACATCTACCACCACACTACCACTATCAGATTAGAGCCAGAAGGGAGACTAGACATCTACCACCCCACTACCACTATCAGATTAGAGCCATAAGGGAGACTAGACATCTACACCCCACTACCACTATAAAAATAAGAGCCATAAGGGAGACTAGACATCTACCACCCCACTACCTCTATCAGATTAGAGCCATAAGGGAGACTAGACATCTACCACCCCATTATCAGATTAGAGCCATGAGGGAGACTAGACATCCACCACCCCACTACCACTATAAAATTAGAGCCATAAGGGAGACTAGACATCTACCACCACACTACCAATATCAGATTAGAGCCATAGGGGAGACTAGACATCTACCACCCCACTATCAGATTAGAGCCATAAGTGAGACTAGACATCTACCACCCCACTACCAAATTAGAGCCATAAGGGAGTCTTGATATCTACCACCCCACTACCACTATCAGATTAGAGCCATAAGGGAGCCTAGACATCTACCACCCCACTACCACTATCAGATTAGAGCCATAAGGGAGACTAGACATCTACCACCCCACTACCACTACCAGATTATAGCCATAAGGGAGACTAGACATCTACCACCCCACTACCACTATCAGATTAGAGCCATAAGGGAGACTAGACATCTACCACCCCACTACCAGTATCAGATTAGAGCCATAAGGGAGACTAGACATCTACCACTACCAGATTAGAGCCATAAGGGAGACTAGACATCTACAACCCCACTATCAGATTAGAGCCATGAGGGAGACTAGACATCTACCACCCCACTACCACTATCAGATTAGAGCCATAAGGGAGCCTAGACATCTACCACCCCACTACCACTATCAGATTAGAGCCATAAGTGAGACTAGACATCTACCACCCCTCTACCACTATCAGATTAGAGCCATAAGGGAGCCTAGACATCTACCACCCCACTACCACTATCAGATTAGAGCCATAAGGGAGACTAGACATCTACCACCCCACTACCACTACCAGATTATAGCCATAAGGGAGACTAGACATCTACCACCCCACTACCACTATCAGATTAGAGCCATAAGGGAGACTAGACATCTACCACCCCAATACCACTATCAGATTAGAGCCATAAGGGAGACTAGACATCTACCACCCCACTACCACTATCAGATTAGAGCCATAAGGGAGCCTAGACATCTACCACATTACTACCACTATCAGATTAGAGCAATAAGGGAGACTCGACATCTACCACCCCACTACCACTATCAGATTAGAGCCATAAGGGAGACTAGACATCTACCACCCCACTATCAGATTAGAGCCATAAGGGAGTCTAGACATCTACCACCCCACTACCACTATCAAATTAGAGCCATAAGGGAGACTAGATATCTACAGCCCCACTACCACTATCAGATTAGAGCCATAAGGGAGACTAGACATCTACCACCCCACTATCAGATTAGAGCCATAAGTGAGACTAGACATCTACCACCCACTACCAAATTAGAGCCATAAGGGAGTCTAGACATCTACCACCCCACTACCACTGTCAGATTAGAGCCATAAGGGAGACTAGACATCTACCACCACGCTAACACTATCAGATTAGAGACATAAGGGAGCCTAGACATCTACCACCCCACTACCACTATCAGATTAGAGCCATAAGGGAGACTAGACATCTACCACCCCACTACCACTACCAGATTAGAGCCATAAGGGAGACTAGACATCTACCACTACCAGATTAGAGCCATAAGGGAGACTAGACATCTACCACATCTACCACCCCACTACCAAATTATAGCCATAAGGGAGTCTAGACATCTACCACCCCACTACCACTATCAGATTAGAGCCATAAGGGAGACTAGACATCTACCACCCCACTACCACTATCAGATTAGAGCCATAAGGGAGACTAGACATCTACACCCCACTACCACTATAAAAATAAGAGCCATAAGGGAGACTAGACATCTACCACCCCACTACCTCTATCAGATTAGAGCCATAAGGGAGACTAGACATCTACCACCCCATTATCAGATTAGAGCCATGAGGGAGACTAGACATCCACCACCCCACTACCACTATAAAATTAGAGCCATAAGGGAGACTAGACATCTACCACCACACTACCACTATCAGATTAGAGCCATAGGGGAGACTAGACATCTACCACCCCACTATCAGATTAGAGCCATAAGTGAGACTGGACATCTACCACCCCACTACCAAATTAGAGCCATAAGGGAGTCTTGACATCTACCACCCCACTACCACTATCAGATTAGAGCCATAAGGGAGCCTAGACATCTACCACCGAACTACCACTATCAGATTAGAGCCATAAGGGAGACTAGACATCTACCACCCCACTACCACTACCAGATTATAGCCATAAGGGAGACTAGACATCTACCACCACACTACAACTATCAGATTAGAGCCATAAGGGAGTCTAGACATCTACCACCACACTACCAGTATCAGATTAGAGCCATAAGGGAGACTAGACATCTACCACCCCACTATCAGATTAGAGCCATGAGGGAGACTAGACATCTACCACCCCACTACCACTATCAGATTAGAGCCATAAGGGAGCCTAGACATCTACCACCCCACTACCACTATCAGATTAGAGCCATAAGTGAGACTAGACATCTACCACAAAACTACCACTATCATATTAGAGCCATAAGGGAGCCTAGACATCTACCACCCCGCTACCACTATCAGATTAGAGCCATAAGGGAGACTAGACATCTACCACCCCACTACCACTATCAGATTAGAGCCATAAGGGAGACTAGACATCTACCACCCCACTACCACTACCAGATTATAGCCATAAGGGAGACTAGACATCTACCACCACACTACAACTATCAGATTAGAGCCATAAGGGAGTCTAGACATCTACCACCCCACTACCAGTATCAGATTAGAGCCATAAGGGAGACTAGACATCTACCACTACCAGATTAGAGCCATAAGGGAGACTAGACATCTACCACCCCACTATCAGATTAGAGCCATGAGGGAGACTAGACATCTACCACCCCACTACCACTATCAGATTAGAGCCATAAGGGAGCCTAGACATCTACCACCCCACTACCACTATCAGATTAGAGCCATAAGTGAGACTAGACATCTACCACAAAACTACCACTATCAGATTAGAGCCATAAGGGAGCCTAGACATCTACCACCCCACTACCACTATCAGATTAGAGCCATAAGGGAGACTAGACATCTACCACCCCACTACCACTATCAGATTAGAGCCATAAGGGAGACTAGACATCTACCACTACCAGATTAGAGCCATAAGGGAGACTAGACATCTACCACATCTACCACCCCACTACCAAATTATAGCCATAAGGGAGACTAGACATCTACCACCCCACTACCACTATCAGATTAGAGCCATAAGGGAGACTAGACATCTACCACCCCAATACCACTATCAGATTAGAGCCATAAGGGAGACTAGACATCTACCACCCCACTACCACTATCAGATTAGAGCCATAAGGGAGCCTAGACATCTACCACATTACTACCACTATCAGATTAGAGCAATAAGGGAGACTCGACATCTACCACCCCACTACCACTATCAGATTAGAGCCATAAGGGAGACTAGACATCTACCACCCCACTATCAGATTAGAGCCATAAGGGAGTCTAGACATCTACCACCCCACTACCACTATCAAATTAGAGCCATAAGGGAGACTAGATATCTACAGCCCCACTACCACTATCAGATTAGAGCCATAAGGGAGACTAGACATCTACCACCCCACTATCAGATTAGAGCCATAAGTGAGACTAGACATCTACCACCCACTACCAAATTAGAGCCATAAGGGAGTCTAGACATCTACCACCCCACTACCACTGTCAGATTAGAGCCATAAGGGAGACTAGACATCTACCACCACGCTAACACTATCAGATTAGAGACATAAGGGAGCCTAGACATCTACCACCCCACTACCACTATCAGATTAGAGCCATAAGGGAGACTAGACATCTACCACCCCACTACCACTACCAGATTAGAGCCATAAGGGAGACTAGACATCTACCACTACCAGATTAGAGCCATAAGGGAGACTAGACATCTACCACATCTACCACCCCACTACCAAATTATAGCCATAAGGGAGTCTAGACATCTACCACCCCACTACCACTATCAGATTAGAGCCATAAGGGAGACTAGACATCTACCACCCCACTACCACTATCAGATTAGAGCCATAAGGGAGACTAGACATCTACACCCCACTACCACTATAAAAATAAGAGCCATAAGGGAGACTAGACATCTACCACCCCACTACCTCTATCAGATTAGAGCCATAAGGGAGACTAGACATCTACCACCCCATTATCAGATTAGAGCCATGAGGGAGACTAGACATCCACCACCCCACTACCACTATAAAATTAGAGCCATAAGGGAGACTAGACATCTACCACCACACTACCACTATCAGATTAGAGCCATAGGGGAGACTAGACATCTACCACCCCACTATCAGATTAGAGCCATAAGTGAGACTGGACATCTACCACCCCACTACCAAATTAGAGCCATAAGGGAGTCTTGACATCTACCACCCCACTACCACTACCAGATTATAGCCATAAGGGAGACTAGACATCTACCACCACACTACAACTATCAGATTAGAGCCATAAGGGAGTCTAGACATCTACCACCCCACTACCAGTATCAGATTAGAGCCATAAGGGAGACTAGACATCTACCACTACCAGATTAGAGCCATAAGGGAGACTAGACATCTACCACCCCACTATCAGATTAGAGCCATGAGGGAGACTAGACATCTACCACCCCACTACCACTATCAGATTAGAGCCATAAGGGAGCCTAGACATCTACCACCCCACTACCACTATCAGATTAGAGCCATAAGTGAGACTAGACATCTACCACAAAACTACCACTATCAGATTAGAGCCATAAGGGAGCCTAGACATCTACCACCCCACTACCACTATCAGATTAGAGCCATAAGGGAGACTAGACATCTACCACCCCACTACCACTATCAGATTAGAGCCATAAGGGAGACTAGACATCTACCACTACCAGATTAGAGCCATAAGGGAGACTAGACATCTACCACATCTACCACCCCACTACCAAATTATAGCCATAAGGGAGACTAGACATCTACCACCCCACTACCACTATCAGATTAGAGCCATAAGGGAGACTAGACATCTACCACCCCAATACCACTATCAGATTAGAGCCATAAGGGAGACTAGACATCTACCACCCCACTACCACTATCAGATTAGAGCCATAAGGGAGCCTAGACATCTACCACATTACTACCACTATCAGATTAGAGCAATAAGGGAGACTCGACATCTACCACCCCACTACCACTATCAGATTAGAGCCATAAGGGAGACTAGACATCTACCACCCCACTATCAGATTAGAGCCATAAGGGAGTCTAGACATCTACCACCCCACTACCACTATCAAATTAGAGCCATAAGGGAGACTAGATATCTACAGCCCCACTACCACTATCAGATTAGAGCCATAAGGGAGACTAGACATCTACCACCCCACTATCAGATTAGAGCCATAAGTGAGACTAGACATCTACCACCCACTACCAAATTAGAGCCATAAGGGAGTCTAGACATCTACCACCCCACTACCACTGTCAGATTAGAGCCATAAGGGAGACTAGACATCTACCACCACGCTAACACTATCAGATTAGAGACATAAGGGAGCCTAGACATCTACCACCCCACTACCACTATCAGATTAGAGCCATAAGGGAGACTAGACATCTACCACCCCACTACCACTACCAGATTAGAGCCATAAGGGAGACTAGACATCTACCACTACCAGATTAGAGCCATAAGGGAGACTAGACATCTACCACATCTACCACCCCACTACCAAATTATAGCCATAAGGGAGTCTAGACATCTACCACCCCACTACCACTATCAGATTAGAGCCATAAGGGAGACTAGACATCTACCACCCCACTACCACTATCAGATTAGAGCCATAAGGGAGACTAGACATCTACACCCCACTACCACTATAAAAATAAGAGCCATAAGGGAGACTAGACATCTACCACCCCACTACCTCTATCAGATTAGAGCCATAAGGGAGACTAGACATCTACCACCCCATTATCAGATTAGAGCCATGAGGGAGACTAGACATCCACCACCCCACTACCACTATAAAATTAGAGCCATAAGGGAGACTAGACATCTACCACCACACTACCACTATCAGATTAGAGCCATAGGGGAGACTAGACATCTACCACCCCACTATCAGATTAGAGCCATAAGTGAGACTGGACATCTACCACCCCACTACCAAATTAGAGCCATAAGGGAGTCTTGACATCTACCACCCCACTACCACTATCAGATTAGAGCCATAAGGGAGCCTAGACATCTACCACCGAACTACCACTATCAGATTAGAGCCATAAGGGAGACTAGACATCTACCACCCCACTACCACTACCAGATTATAGCCATAAGGGAGACTAGACATCTACCACCACACTACAACTATCAGATTAGAGCCATAAGGGAGTCTAGACATCTACCACCCCACTACCAGTATCAGATTAGAGCCATAAGGGAGACTAGACATCTACCACCCCACTATCAGATTAGAGCCATGAGGGAGACTAGACATCTACCACCCCACTACCACTATCAGATTAGAGCCATAAGGGAGCCTAGACATCTACCACCCCACTACCACTATCAGATTAGAGCCATAAGTGAGACTAGACATCTACCACAAAACTACCACTATCATATTAGAGCCATAAGGGAGCCTAGACATCTACCACCCCGCTACCACTATCAGATTAGAGCCATAAGGGAGACTAGACATCTACCACCCCACTACCACTATCAGATTAGAGCCATAAGGGAGACTAGACATCTACCACCCCACTACCACTACCAGATTATAGCCATAAGGGAGACTAGACATCTACCACCACACTACAACTATCAGATTAGAGCCATAAGGGAGTCTAGACATCTACCACCCCACTACCAGTATCAGATTAGAGCCATA
The DNA here is from genome assembly GCF_029448725.1 of Salvelinus fontinalis. Lineage (NCBI taxonomy): Eukaryota > Metazoa > Chordata > Actinopteri > Salmoniformes > Salmonidae > Salvelinus > Salvelinus fontinalis. The sequence goes on from NW_026600269.1 coordinate 71,644, forward strand.
AGGGAGACTAGACATCTACCACTACCAGATTAGAGCCATAAGGGAGACTAGACATCTACCACCCCACTATCAGATTAGAGCCATGAGGGAGACTAGACATCTACCACCCCACTACCACTATCAGATTAGAGCCATAAGGGAGCCTAGACATCTACCACCCCACTACCACTATCAGATTAGAGCCATAAGTGAGACTAGACATCTACCACAAAACTACCACTATCAGATTAGAGCCATAAGGGAGCCTAGACATCTACCACCCCACTACCACTATCAGATTAGAGCCATAAGGGAGACTAGACATCTACCACCCCACTACCACTATCAGATTAGAGCCATAAGGGAGACTAGACATCTACCACTACCAGATTAGAGCCATAAGGGAGACTAGACATCTACCACATCTACCACCCCACTACCAAATTATAGCCATAAGGGAGTCTAGACATCTACCACCCCACTACCACTATCAGATTAGAGCCATAAGGGAGACTAGACATCTACCACCCCACTACCACTATCAGATTAGAGCCATAAGGGAGACTAGACATCTACCACCCCACCACCACTATCAGATTAGAGCCATAAGGGAGAATAGACATCTACCACCACACTACCACTATCAGATTAGAGCCATAAGGGAGACTAGACATCTACACCCCACTACCACTATAAAAATAAGAGCCATAAGGGAGACTAGACATCTACCACCCCACTACCTCTATCAGATTAGAGCCATAAGGGAGACTAGACATCTACCACCCCATTATCAGATTAGAGCCATGAGGGGGACTAGACATCCACCACCCCACTACCACTATAAAATTAGAGCCATAAGGGAGACTAGACATCTACCACCACACTACCAATATCAGATTAGAGCCATAGGGGAGACTAGACATCTACCACCCCACTATCAGATTAGAGCCATAAGTGAGACTAGACATCTACCACCCCACTACCAAATTAGAGCCATAAGGGAGTCTTGACATCTACCACCCCACTACCACTATCAGATTAGAGCCATAAGGGAGCCTAGACATCTACCACCCCACTACCACTATCAGATTAGAGCCATAAGGGAGACTAGACATCTACCACCCCACTACCACTACCAGATTATAGCCATAAGGGAGACTAGACATCTACCACCCCACTACCACTATCAGATTAGAGCCATAAGGGAGACTAGACATCTACCACCCCACTACCAGTATCAGATTAGAGCCATAAGGGAGACTAGACATCTACCACTACCAGATTAGAGCCATAAGGGAGACTAGACATCTACCACCCCACTATCAGATTAGAGCCATGAGGGAGACTAGACATCTACCACCCCACTACCACTATCAGATTAGAGCCATAAGGGAGCCTAGACATCTACCACCCCACTACCACTATCAGATTAGAGCCATAAGTGAGACTAGACATCTACCACCCCTCTACCACTATCAGATTAGAGCCATAAGGGAGCCTAGACATCTACCACCCCACTACCACTATCAGATTAGAGCCATAAGGGAGACTAGACATCTACCACCCCACTACCACTACCAGATTATAGCCATAAGGGAGACTAGACATCTACCACCCCACTACCACTATCAGATTAGAGCCATAAGGGAGACTAGACATCTACCACTCCAATACCACTATCAGATTAGAGCCATAAGGGAGACTAGACATCTACCACCCCACTACCACTATCAGATTAGAGCCATAAGGGAGCCTAGACATCTACCACATTACTACCACTATCAGATTAGAGCAATAAGGGAGACTCGACATCTACCACCCCACTACCACTATCAGATTAGAGCCATAAGGGAGACTAGACATCTACCACTACCAGATTAGAGCCATAAAGGAGACTAGACATCTACCACCTTACTACCACTATCAGATTAGAGCCATAAAGCAGACTAGACATCTACCACCCCACTACCACTATCAAATTAGAGCCATAAGAGAGACTGGACATCTACCACCCCACTACCACTATCAGATTAGAGCCATAAGGGAGACTAGACATCTACCACCCCACTATCAGATTAGAGCCATAAGGGAGTCTAGACATCTACCACCCCACTACCACTATCAAATTAGAGCCATAAGGGAGACTAGATATCTACAGCCCCACTACCACTATCAGATTAGAGCCATAAGGGAGACTAGACATCTACCACCCCACTATCAGATTAGAGCCATAAGTGAGACTAGACATCTACCACCCACTACCAAATTAGAGCCATAAGGGAGTCTAGACATCTACCACCCCACTACCACTGTCAGATTAGAGCCATAAGGGAGACTAGACATCTACCACCCCACTACCACTATCAGATTAGAGCCATAAGGGAGCCTAGACATCTACCACCCCACTACCACTATCAGATTAGAGCCATAAGGGAGACTAGACATCTACCACCCCACTACCACTACCAGATTAGAGCCATAAGGGAGACTAGACATCTACCACCCCACTACCACTGTCAGATTATAGCCATAAGGGAGACTAGACATCTACCACCCCACTACCAGTATCAGATTAGAGCCATAAGGGAGACTAGACACCTACCACTACCAGATTAGAGCCATAAGGGAGACTAGACATCTACCACCCCACTATCAGATTAGAGCCATGAGGGAGACTAGACATCTACCACCCCACTACCACTATCAGATTAGAGCCATAAGGGAGCCTAGACATCTACCACCCCACTACCACTATCAGATTAGAGCCATAAGTGAGACTAGACATCTACCACCCCACTACCACTATCAGATTAGAGCCATAAGGGAGCCTAGACATCTACCACCCCACTACCACTATCAGATTAGAGCCATAAGGGAGACTAGACATCTACCACCCCACTACCACTACCAGATTATAGCCATAAGGGAGACTAGACATCTACCACCCCACTACCACTATCAGATTAGAGCCATAAGGGAGACTAGACATCTACCACTACCAGATTAGAGCCATAAAGGAGACTAGACATCTACCACCTTACTACCACTATCAGATTAGAGCCATAAAGCAGACTAGACATCTACCACCCCACTACCACTATCAAATTAGAGCCATAAGAGAGACTGGACATCTACCACCCCACTACCACTATCAGATTAGAGCCATAAGGGAGACTAGACATCTACCACCCCACTACCACTATCAAATTAGAGCCATAAGGGAGACTAGATATCTACAGCCCCACTACCACTATCAGATTAGAGCCATAAGGGAGACTAGACATCTACCACCCCACTATCAGATTAGAGCAATAAGTGAGACTAGACATCTACCACCCACTACCAAATTAGAGCCATAAGGGAGTCTAGACATCTACCACCCCACTACCACTGTCAGATTAGAGCCATAAGGGAGACTAGACATCTACCACCCCACTACCACTATCAGATTAGAGCCATAAGGGAGACTAGGCATCTACCACCCCACTACCACTACCAGATTATAGCCATAAGGGAGACTAGACATCTACCACCCCACTACCACTGTCAGATTAGAGCCATATGGGAGACTAGACATCTACCACCCCACTACCACTGTCAGATTATAGCCATAAGGGAGACTAGACATCTACCACCCCACTACCACTGTCAGATAAGAGCCATAAGGGAGCCTAGACATCTACCACCCACTACCAAATTAGAGCCATAAGGGAGTCTAGATCATCTACCACCCCACTACCACTATCAGATTAGAGCCATAAGGGAGACTAGACATCTACCACCCCACTACCACTACCAGATTATAGCCATAAGGGAGACTAGACGTCTACCAACCCACTACCACTACCAGATTAGGGCCATAAGGGAGACTAGACATCTACCACCCCACTACCACTACCAGATTAGAGCCATAAGGGAGACTAGACATCTACCACCCCACTACCACTATCAGATTAGAGCCATAGGGGAGACTAGACATCTACCACCCCACTACCAAATTATAGCCATAAGGGAGTCTAGACATCACCACCCCACTGCCACTATCAGATTAGAGCCATAAGGGAGACTAGACATCTACCACCCCACTACCACTATCAGATTAGAGCCATAAGGGAGACTAGACATCTACCACTACCAGATTAGAGCCATAAGGGAGACTAGACATCTACCACCCCACTATCAGATTAGAGCCATGAGGGAGACTAGACATCTACCACCCCACTACCACTATTAAATTAGAGCCATAAGGGAGACTAGACATCTACCACCCCACTACCACTATCAGATTAGAGCCATAAGGGACCCTAGACATCTACCACCCCACTACCACTATCAGATTAGAGCCATAAGTGAGACTAGACATCTACCACCCCACTACCACTATCAGATTAGAGCCATAAGGGAGACTAGACATCTACCACCCCACTATCAGATTAGAGCGATAAGGGAGACTAGACATCTACCACCCCACTACCACTATCAAATTAGAGCCATAAGGGAGACTAGATATCTACAGCCCCACTACCACTATCAGATTAGAGCCATAAGGGAGACTAGACATCTACCACCCCACTATCAGATTAGAGCAATAAGTGAGACTAGACATCTACCACCCACTACCAAATTAGAGCCATAAGGGAGTCTAGACATCTACCACCCCACTACCACTGTCAGATTAGAGCCATAAGGGAGACTAGACATCTACCACCCCACTACCACTATCAGATTAGAGCCATAAGGGAGACTAGGCATCTACCACCCCACTACCACTACCAGATTTTAGCCATAAGGGAGACTAGACATCTACCACCCCACTACCACTGTCAGATTAGAGCCATATGGGAGACTAGACATCTACCACCCCACTACCACTGTCAGATTATAGCCATAGGGGAGACTAGACATCTACCACCCCACTACCACTGTCAGATAAGAGCCATAAGGGAGACTAGACATCTACCACCCACTACCAAATTAGAGCCATAAGGGAGTCTAGATCATCTACCACCCCACTACCACTATCAGATTAGAGCCATAAGGGAGACTAGACATCTACCACCCCACTACCACTACCAGATTATAGCCATAAGGGAGACTAGACGTCTACCAACCCACTACCACTACCAGATTAGGGCCATAAGGGAGACTAGACATCTACCACCCCACTACCACTACCAGATTAGAGCCATAAGGGAGACTAGACATCTACCACCCCACTACCACTATCAGATTAGAGCCATAGGGGAGACTAGACATCTACCACCCCACTACCAAATTATAGCCATAAGGGAGTCTAGACATCACCACCCCACTGCCACTATCAGATTAGAGCCATAAGGGAGACTAGACATCTACCACCCCACTACCACTATCAGATTAGAGCCATAAGGGAGACTAGACATCTACCACTACCAGATTAGAGCCATAAGGGAGACTAGACATCTACCACCCCACTATCAGATTAGAGCCATGAGGGAGACTAGACATCTACCACCCCACTACCACTATTAAATTAGAGCCATAAGGGAGACTAGACATCTACCACCCCACTACCACTATCAGATTAGAGCCATAAGGGACCCTAGACATCTACCACCCCACTACCACTATCAGATTAGAGCCATAAGTGAGACTAGACATCTACCACCCCACTACCACTATCAGATTAAAGCCATAAGGGAGCCTAGACATCTACCACCCCACTACCACTATCAGATTAGAGCCATAAGGGAGACTAGACATCTACCACCCCACTACCACTACCAGATTATAGCCATAAGGGAGACTAGACATCTACCACCCCACTACCACTATCAGATTAGAGCCATAAGGGAGACTAGACATCTACCACCCCACTACCACTATCAGATTAGAGCCATAAGGGAGACTAGACATCTACCACCATGCTACCACTATCAGATTAGAGCCATAAGGGAGACTCGACATCTACCACCCCACTACCACTATCAGATTAGAGCCATAAGGGAGACTAGACATCTACCACTACCAGATTAGAGCCATAAGGGAGACTAGACATCTACCACATCTACCACCCCACTACCAAATTATAGCCATAAGGGAGTCTAGACATCTACCACCCCACTACCACTATCAGATTAGAGCCATAAGGGAGACTAGACATCTACCACCCCACTACCACTATCAGATTAGAGCCATAAGGGAGACTAGACATCTACCACCCCACCACCACTATCAGATTAGAGCCATAAGGAAGACTAGACATCTACCACCCCACTACCACTATCAGATTAGAGCCATAGGGGAGACTAGACATCTACCACCCCACTACCAAATTATAGCCATAAGGGAGTCTAGACATCACCACCCCACTGCCACTATCAGATTAGAGCCATAAGGGAGACTAGACATCTACCACCCCACTACCACTATCAGATTAGAGCCATAAGGGAGACTAGACATCTACCACTACCAGATTAGAGCCATAAGGGAGACTAGACATCTACCACCCCACTATCAGATTAGAGCCATGAGGGAGACTAGACATCTACCACCCCACTACCACTATTAAATTAGAGCCATAAGGGAGACTAGACATCTACCACCCCACTACCACTATCAGATTAGAGCCATAAGGGACCCTAGACATCTACCACCCCACTACCACTATCAGATTAGAGCCATAAGTGAGACTAGACATCTACCACCCCACTACCACTATCAGATTAGAGCCATAAGGGAGACTAGACATCTACCACCCCACTATCAGATTAGAGCGATAAGGGAGACTAGACATCTACCACCCCACTACCACTATCAAATTAGAGCCATAAGGGAGACTAGATATCTACAGCCCCACTACCACTATCAGATTAGAGCCATAAGGGAGACTAGACATCTACCACCCCACTATCAGATTAGAGCAATAAGTGAGACTAGACATCTACCACCCACTACCAAATTAGAGCCATAAGGGAGTCTAGACATCTACCACCCCACTACCACTGTCAGATTAGAGCCATAAGGGAGACTAGACATCTACCACCCCACTACCACTATCAGATTAGAGCCATAAGGGAGACTAGGCATCTACCACCCCACTACCACTACCAGATTTTAGCCATAAGGGAGACTAGACATCTACCACCCCACTACCACTGTCAGATTAGAGCCATATGGGAGACTAGACATCTACCACCCCACTACCACTGTCAGATTATAGCCATAAGGGAGACTAGACATCTACCACCCCACTACCACTGTCAGATAAGAGCCATAAGGGAGACTAGACATCTACCACCCACTACCAAATTAGAGCCATAAGGGAGTCTAGATCATCTACCACCCCACTACCACTATCAGATTAGAGCCATAAGGGAGACTAGACATCTACCACCCCACTACCACTACCAGATTATAGCCATAAGGGAGACTAGACGTCTACCAACCCACTACCACTACCAGATTAGGGCCATAAGGGAGACTAGACATCTACCACCCCACTACCACTACCAGATTAGAGCCATAAGGGAGACTAGACATCTACCACCCCACTACCACTATCAGATTAGAGCCATAGGGGAGACTAGACATCTACCACCCCACTACCAAATTATAGCCATAAGGGAGTCTAGACATCACCACCCCACTGCCACTATCAGATTAGAGCCATAAGGGAGACTAGACATCTACCACCCCACTACCACTATCAGATTAGAGCCATAAGGGAGACTAGACATCTACCACTACCAGATTAGAGCCATAAGGGAGACTAGACATCTACCACCCCACTATCAGATTAGAGCCATGAGGGAGACTAGACATCTACCACCCCACTACCACTATTAAATTAGAGCCATAAGGGAGACTAGACATCTACCACCCCACTACCACTATCAGATTAGAGCCATAAGGGACCCTAGACATCTACCACCCCACTACCACTATCAGATTAGAGCCATAAGTGAGACTAGACATCTACCACCCCACTACCACTATCAGATTAAAGCCATAAGGGAGCCTAGACATCTACCACCCCACTACCACTATCAGATTAGAGCCATAAGGGAGACTAGACATCTACCACCCCACTACCACTACCAGATTATAGCCATAAGGGAGACTAGACATCTACCACCCCACTACCACTATCAGATTAGAGCCATAAGGGAGACTAGACATCTACCACCCCACTACCACTATCAGATTAGAGCCATAAGGGAGACTAGACATCTACCACCATGCTACCACTATCAGATTAGAGCCATAAGGGAGACTCGACATCTACCACCCCACTACCACTATCAGATTAGAGCCATAAGGGAGACTAGACATCTACCACTACCAGATTAGAGCCATAAGGGAGACTAGACATCTACCACATCTACCACCCCACTACCAAATTATAGCCATAAGGGAGTCTAGACATCTACCACCCCACTACCACTATCAGATTAGAGCCATAAGGGAGACTAGACATCTACCACCCCACTACCACTATCAGATTAGAGCCATAAGGGAGACTAGACATCTACCACCCCACCACCACTATCAGATTAGAGCCATAAGGAAGACTAGACATCTACCACCACACTACCACTATCAGATTAGAGCCAGAAGGGAGACTAGACATCTACCACCCCACTACCACTATCAGATTAGAGCCATAAGGGAGACTAGACATCTACACCCCACTACCACTATAAAAATAAGAGCCATAAGGGAGACTAGACATCTACCACCCCACTACCTCTATCAGATTAGAGCCATAAGGGAGACTAGACATATACCACCCCATTATCAGATTAGAGCCATGAGGGAGACTAGACATCCACCACCCCACTACCACTATAAAATTAGAGCCATAAGGGAGACTAGACATCTACCACCACACTACCACTATCAGATTAGAGCCATAGGGGAGACTAGACATCTACCACCCCACTATCAGATTAGAGCCATAAGGGAGTCTTGACATCTACCACCCCACTACCACTATCAGATTAGAGCCATAAGGGAGCCTAGACATCTACCACCCCACTACCACTATCAGATTAGAGCCATAAGGGAGACTAGACATCTACCACCCCACTACCACTACCAGATTATAGCCATAAGGGAGACTAGACATCTACCACCCCACTACCACTATCAGATTAGAGCCATAAGGGAGACTAGACATCTACCACCACACTACAACTATCAGATTAGAGCCATAAGGGAGACTAGACATCTACCACCCCACTACCAGTATCAGATTAGAGCCATAAGGGAGACTAGACATCTACCACTACCAGATTAGAGCCATAAAGGAGACTAGACATCTACCACCTTACTACCACTATCAGATTAGAGCCATAAGGGAGCCTAGACATCTACCACCCCACTACCACTACCAGATTATAGCCATAAGGGAGACTAGACATCTACCACCCCACTACCACTATCAGATTAGAGCCATAAGGGAGCCTAGACATCTACCACCCCACTACCACTATCAGATTAGAGCCATAAGGGAGACTAGACATCTACCACCCCACTTCCACTACCAGATTATAGCCATAAGGGAGACTAGACATCTACCACCCCACTACCACTATCAGATTAGAGCCATAAGGGAGACTAGACATCTACCACCCCAATACCACTATCAGATTAGAGCCATAAGGGAGACTAGACATCTACCACCCCACTACCACTATCAGATTAGAGCCATAAGGGAGCCTAGACATCTACCACATTACTACCACTATCAGATTAGAGCCATAAGGGAGACTCGACATCTACCACCCCACTACCACTATCAGATTAGAGCCATAAGGGAGACTAGACATCTACCACTACCAGATTAGAGCCACAAAGGAGACTAGACATCTACCACTACCAGATTAGAGCCACAAAGCAGACTAGACATCTACCACCCCACTACCAGTATCAAATTAGAGCCATAAGAGAGACTGGACATCTACCACCCCACTACCACTATCAGATTAGAGCCATAAGGGAGACTAGACATCTACCACCCCACTATCAGATTAGAGCCATAAGGGAGACTAGACATCTACCACCCCACTACCACTATCAAATTAGAGCCATAAGGGAGACTAGATATCTACAGCCCCACTACCACTATCAGATTAGAGCCATAAGGGAGACTAGACATCTACCACCCCACTATCAGATTAGAGCCATAAGTGAGACTAGACATCTACCACCCACTACCAAATTAGAGCCATAAGGGAGTCTAGACATCTACCACCCCACTACCACTGTCAGATTAGAGCCATAAGGGAGACTAGACATCTACCACCCCACTACCACTATCAGATTAGAGCCATAAGGGAGACTAGACATCTACCACCCCACTACCACTACCAGATTATAGCCATAAGGGAGTCTAGACATCTACCACCCCACTACCACTGTCAGATTAGAGCCATAAGGCAGACTAGACATCTACCACCCCACTACCACTATCAGATTAGAGCCATAAGGGAGACTAGACATCTACCACCCCACTACCACTACCAGATTATAGACATAAGGGAGACTAGACATCTACCACCACACTACCACTATCAGATTAGAGCCATAGGGGAGACTAGACATCTACCACCCCACTACCAAATTATAGCCATAAGGGAGTCTAGACATCTACCACCCCACTACCACTACCAGATTAGAGCCATAAGGGAGACTAGACATCTACCACCCCACTACCACTATCAGATTAGAGCCATAGGGGAGACTAGACATCTACCACCCCACTACCAGATTATAGCCATAAGGGAGACTAGACATCTACCACCCCACTACCACTACCAGATTAGAGCCATAAGGGAGACTAGACGTCTACCACCCCACTACCACTACCAGATTAGAGCCATAAGGGAGACTAGACATCTACCACCCCACTACCACTATCAAATTAGATTCATAAGGGAGACCAGATATCTACCACCATCAGATTAGAGACATAAGGGAGACTAGACATCTACCACCCCACTACCACTATCAGATTAGAGCCATAAGGGAGACTAGACATCTACCACCCCACTATCAGATTAGAGCCATAAGGGAGACTAGACATCTACCACCCCACTACCAAATTATAGCCATAAGGGAGTCTAGACATCTACCACCCCACCACCACTATTAGATTAGAGCAATAAGGGAGCCTAGACATCTACCACCCCACTACCACTATCAGATTAGAGCCATAAGGGAGACTAGACATCTACCACCCCACTACCACTACCAGATTATAGCCATAAGGGAGACTAGACATCTACCACCCCACTACCACTATCAGATTAGGGCCATAAGGGAGCCTAGACATCTACCACATTACTACCACTATCAGATTAGAGCCATAAGGGAGACTCGACATCTACCACCCCACTACCACTATCAGATTAGAGCCATAAGGGAGCCTAGACATCTACCACTACCAGATTAGAGCCATAAGGGAGACTAGACATCTACCACCTTACTACCACTATCAGATTAGAGCCATAAGGCAGACGAGACATCTACCACCCCACTACCACTATCAGATTAGAGCCATAAGGGAGACTAGACATCTACCACCCCACTTCCACTATCAGATTAGATCCATAAGGGAGACTAGACATCTACCACCCCACTACCACTATCAGATTAGAGCCATAAGGGAGACTAGACATATACCACCCCATTATCAGATTAGAGCCATGAGGGACACTAGACATCCACCACCCCACTACCACTATAAAATTAGAGCCATAAGGGAGACTAGACATCTACCACCACACTACCACTATCAGATTAGAGCCATAGGGGAGACTAGACATCTACCACCCCACTATCAGATTAGAGCCATAAGGGAGTCTTGACATCTACCACCCCACTACCACTATCAGATTAGAGCCATAAGGGAGCCTAGACATCTACCACCCCACTACCACTATCAGATTAGAGCCATAAGGGAGACTAGACATCTACCACCCCACTACCACTACCAGATTATAGCCATAAGGGAGACTAGACATCTACCACCCCACTACAAATTTCAGATTAGAGCCATAAGGGAGACTAGACATCTAACACCACACTACAACTATCAGATTAGAGCCATAAGGGAGACTAGACATCTACCACCCCACTACCAGTATCAGATTAGAGCCATAAGGGAGACTAGACATCTACCACTACCAGATTAGAGCCATAAAGGAGACTAGACATCTACCACCTTACTACCACTATCAGATTAGAGCCATAAGGGAGCCTAGACATCTACCACCCCACTACCACTACCAGATTATAGCCATAAGGGAGACTAGACATCTACCACCCCACTACCACTATCAGATTAGAGCCATAAGGGAGCCTAGACATCTACCACCCCACTACCACTATCAGATTAGAGCCATAAGGCAGACGAGACATCTACCACCCCACTACCACTATCAGATTAGAGCCATAAGGGAGACTAGACATCTACCACCCCACTTCCACTATCAGATTAGATCCATAAGGGAGACTAGACATCTACCACCCCACTACCACTATCAGATTAGAGCCATAAGGGAGACTAGACATATACCACCCCATTATCAGATTAGAGCCATGAGGGACACTAGACATCCACCACCCCACTACCACTATAAAATTAGAGCCATAAGGGAGACTAGACATCTACCACCACACTACCACTATCAGATTAGAGCCATAGGGGAGACTAGACATCTACCACCCCACTATCAGATTAGAGCCATAAGGGAGTCTTGACATCTACCACCCCACTACCACTATCAGATTAGAGCCATAAGGGAGCCTAGACATCTACCACCCCACTACCACTATCAGATTAGAGCCATAAGGGAGACTAGACATCTACCACCCCACTACCACTACCAGATTATAGCCATAAGGGAGACTAGACATCTACCACCCCACTACCACTATCAGATTAGAGCCATAAGGGAGACTAGACATCTACCACCACACTACAACTATCAGATTAGAGCCATAAGGGAGACTAGACATCTACCACCCCACTACCAGTATCAGATTAGAGCCATAAGGGAGACTAGACATCTACCACTACCAGATTAGAGCCATAAAGGAGACTAGACATCTACCACCTTACTACCACTATCAGATTAGAGCCATAAGGGAGCCTAGACATCTACCACCCCACTACCACTACCAGATTATAGCCATAAGGGAGACTAGACATCTACCACCCCACTACCACTATCAGATTAGAGCCATAAGGGAGCCTAGACATCTACCACCCCACTACCACTATCAGATTAGAGCCATAAGGGAGACTAGACATCTACCACCCCACTTCCACTACCAGATTATAGCCATAAGGGAGACTAGACATCTACCACCCCACTACCACTATCAGATTAGAGCCATAAGGGAGACTAGACATCTACCACCCCAATACCACTATCAGATTAGAGCCATAAGGGAGACTAGACATCTACCACCCCACTACCACTATCAGATTAGAGCCATAAGGGAGCCTAGACATCTACCACATTACTACCACTATCAGATTAGAGCCATAAGGGAGACTCGACATCTACCACCCCACTACCACTATCAGATTAGAGCCATAAGGGAGACTAGACATCTACCACTACCAGATTAGAGCCACAAAGGAGACTAGACATCTACCACCTTACTACCACTATCAGATTAGAGCCATAAAGCAGACTAGACATCTACCACCCCACTACCAGTATCAAATTAGAGCCATAAGAGAGACTGGACATCTACCACCCCACTACCACTATCAGATTAGAGCCATAAGGGAGACTAGACATCTACCACCCCACTATCAGATTAGAGCCATAAGGGAGACTAGACATCTACCACCCCACTACCACTATCAAATTAGAGCCATAAGGGAGACTAGATATCTACAGCCCCACTACCACTATCAGATTAGAGCCATAAGGGAGACTAGACATCTACCACCCCACTATCAGATTAGAGCCATAAGTGAGACTAGACATCTACCACCCACTACCAAATTAGAGCCATAAGGGAGTCTAGACATCTACCACCCCACTACCACTGTCAGATTAGAGCCATAAGGGAGACTAGACATCTACCACCCCACTACCACTATCAGATTAGAGCCATAAGGGAGACTAGACATCTACCACCCCACTACCACTACCAGATTATAGCCATAAGGGAGTCTAGACATCTACCACCCCACTACCACTGTCAGATTAGAGCCATAAGGGAGACTAGACATCTACCACCCCACTACCACTATCAGATTAGAGCCATAAGGGAGACTAGACATCTACCACCCCACTACCACTACCAGATTATAGACATAAGGGAGACTAGACATCTACCACCACACTACCACTATCAGATTAGAGCCATAGGGGAGACTAGACATCTACCACCCCACTACCAAATTATAGCCATAAGGGAGTCTAGACATCTACCACCCCACTGCCACTATCAGATTAGAGCCATAAGGGAGACTAGACATCTACCACCCCACTACCACTACCAGATTAGAGCCATAAGGGAGACTAGACATCTACCACCCCACTACCACTATCAGATTAGAGCCATAGGGGAGACTAGACATCTACCACCCCACTACCAGATTATAGCCATAAGGGAGACTAGACATCTACCACCCCACTACCACTACCAGATTAGAGCCATAAGGGAGACTAGACGTCTACCACCCCACTACCACTACCAGATTAGAGCCATAAGGGAGACTAGACATCTACCACCCCACTACCACTATCAAATTAGATTCATAAGGGAGACCAGATATCTACCACCATCAGATTAGAGACATAAGGGAGACTAGACATCTACCACCCCACTACCACTATCAGATTAGAGCCATAAGGGAGACTAGACATCTACCACCCCACTATCAGATTAGAGCCATAAGGGAGACTAGACATCTACCACCCCACTGCCAAATTATAGCCATAAGGGAGTCTAGACATCTACCACCCCACCACCACTATTAGATTAGAGCAATAAGGGAGCCTAGACATCTACCACCCCACTACCACTATCAGATTAGAGCCATAAGGGAGACTAGACATCTACCACCCCACTACCACTACCAGATTATAGCCATAAGGGAGACTAGACATCTACCACCCCACTACCACTATCAGATTAGGGCCATAAGGGAGCCTAGACATCTACCACATTACTACCACTATCAGATTAGAGCCATAAGGGAGACTCGACATCTACCACCCCACTACCACTATCAGATTAGAGCCATAAGGGAGCCTAGACATCTACCACTACCAGATTAGAGCCATAAGGGAGACTAGACATCTACCACCTTACTACCACTATCAGATTAGAGCCATAAGGCAGACGAGACATCTACCACCCCACTACCACTATCAGATTAGAGCCATAAGGGAGACTAGACATCTACCACCCCACTTCCACTATCAGATTAGATCCATAAGGGAGACTAGACATCTACCACCCCACTACCACTATCAGATTAGAGCCATAAGGGAGACTAGACATCTACCACCCCACTACCACTATCAGATTAGAGCCATAAGGGAGCCTAGACATCTACCACCCCACTACCACTATCAGATTAGAGCCATAAGGGAGACTAGACATCTACCACCCCACTTCCACTACCAGATTATAGCCATAAGGGAGACTAGACATCTACCACCCCACTACCACTATCAGATTAGAGCCATAAGGGAGACTAGACATCTACCACCCCAATACCACTATCAGATTAGAGCCATAAGGGAGACTAGACATCTACCACCCCACTACCACTATCAGATTAGAGCCATAAGGGAGCCTAGACATCTACCACATTACTACCACTATCAGATTAGAGCCATAAGGGAGACTCGACATCTACCACCCCACTACCACTATCAGATTAGAGCCATAAGGGAGACTAGACATCTACCACTACCAGATTAGAGCCACAAAGGAGACTAGACATCTACCACCTTACTACCACTATCAGATTAGAGCCATAAAGCAGACTAGACATCTACCACCCCACTACCAGTATCAAATTAGAGCCATAAGAGAGACTGGACATCTACCACCCCACTACCACTATCAGATTAGAGCCATAAGGGAGACTAGACATCTACCACCCCACTATCAGATTAGAGCCATAAGGGAGACTAGACATCTACCACCCCACTACCACTATCAAATTAGAGCCATAAGGGAGACTAGATATCTACAGCCCCACTACCACTATCAGATTAGAGCCATAAGGGAGACTAGACATCTACCACCCCACTATCAGATTAGAGCCATAAGTGAGACTAGACATCTACCACCCACTACCAAATTAGAGCCATAAGGGAGTCTAGACATCTACCACCCCACTACCACTGTCAGATTAGAGCCATAAGGGAGACTAGACATCTACCACCCCACTACCACTATCAGATTAGAGCCATAAGGGAGACTAGACATCTACCACCCCACTACCACTACCAGATTATAGCCATAAGGGAGTCTAGACATCTACCACCCCACTACCACTGTCAGATTAGAGCCATAAGGGAGACTAGACATCTACCACCCCACTACCACTATCAGATTAGAGCCATAAGGGAGACTAGACATCTACCACCCCACTACCACTACCAGATTATAGACATAAGGGAGACTAGACATCTACCACCACACTACCACTATCAGATTAGAGCCATAGGGGAGACTAGACATCTACCACCCCACTACCAAATTATAGCCATAAGGGAGTCTAGACATCTACCACCCCACTGCCACTATCAGATTAGAGCCATAAGGGAGACTAGACATCTACCACCCCACTACCACTACCAGATTAGAGCCATAAGGGAGACTAGACATCTACCACCCCACTACCACTATCAGATTAGAGCCATAGGGGAGACTAGACATCTACCACCCCACTACCAGATTATAGCCATAAGGGAGACTAGACATCTACCACCCCACTACCACTACCAGATTAGAGCCATAAGGGAGACTAGACGTCTACCACCCCACTACCACTACCAGATTAGAGCCATAAGGGAGACTAGACATCTACCACCCCACTACCACTATCAAATTAGATTCATAAGGGAGACCAGATATCTACCACCATCAGATTAGAGACATAAGGGAGACTAGACATCTACCACCCCACTACCACTATCAGATTAGAGCCATAAGGGAGACTAGACATCTACCACCCCACTATCAGATTAGAGCCATAAGGGAGACTAGACATCTACCACCCCACTGCCAAATTATAGCCATAAGGGAGTCTAGACATCTACCACCCCACCACCACTATTAGATTAGAGCAATAAGGGAGCCTAGACATCTACCACCCCACTACCACTATCAGATTAGAGCCATAAGGGAGACTAGACATCTACCACCCCACTACCACTACCAGATTATAGCCATAAGGGAGACTAGACATCTACCACCCCACTACCACTATCAGATTAGGGCCATAAGGGAGCCTAGACATCTACCACATTACTACCACTATCAGATTAGAGCCATAAGGGAGACTCGACATCTACCACCCCACTACCACTATCAGATTAGAGCCATAAGGGAGCCTAGACATCTACCACTACCAGATTAGAGCCATAAGGGAGACTAGACATCTACCACCTTACTACCACTATCAGATTAGAGCCATAAGGCAGACGAGACATCTACCACCCCACTACCACTATCAGATTAGAGCCATAAGGGAGACTAGACATCTACCACCCCACTACCACTATCAGATTAGAGCCATAAGGGAGACTAGACATCTACCACCCCACTACCACTATCAGATTAGAGCCATAAGGGAGACTAGACATATACCACCCCATTATCAGATTAGAGCCATGAGGGACACTAGACATCCACCACCCCACTACCACTATAAAATTAGAGCCATAAGGGAGACTAGACATCTACCACCACACTACCACTATCAGATTAGAGCCATAGGGGAGACTAGACATCTACCACCCCACTATCAGATTAGAGCCATAAGGGAGTCTTGACATCTACCACCCCACTACCACTATCAGATTAGAGCCATAAGGGAGCCTAGACATCTACCACCCCACTACCACTATCAGATTAGAGCCATAAGGGAGACTAGACATCTACCACCCCACTACCACTACCAGATTATAGCCATAAGGGAGACTAGACATCTACCACCCCACTACCACTATCAGATTAGAGCCATAAGGGAGACTAGACATCTACCACCACACTACAACTATCAGATTAGAGCCATAAGGGAGACTAGACATCTACCACCCCACTACCAGTATCAGATTAGAGCCATAAGGGAGACTAGACATCTACCACTACCAGATTAGAGCCATAAAGGAGACTAGACATCTACCACCTTACTACCACTATCAGATTAGAGCCATAAGGGAGCCTAGACATCTACCACCCCACTACCACTACCAGATTATAGCCATAAGGGAGACTAGACATCTACCACCCCACTACCACTATCAGATTAGAGCCATAAGGGAGCCTAGACATCTACCACCCCACTACCACTATCAGATTAGAGCCATAAGGGAGACTAGACATCTACCACCCCACTTCCACTATCAAATTAGAGCCATAAGGGAGACTAGATATCTACAGCCCCACTACCACTATCAGATTAGAGCCATAAGGGAGACTAGACATCTACCACCCCACTATCAGATTAGAGCCATAAGTGAGACTAGACATCTACCACCCACTACCAAATTAGAGCCATAAGGGAGTCTAGACATCTACCACCCCACTACCACTGTCAGATTAGAGCCATAAGGGAGACTAGACATCTACCACCCCACTACCACTATCAGATTAGAGCCATAAGGGAGACTAGACATCTACCACCCCACTACCACTACCAGATTATAGCCATAAGGGAGTCTAGACATCTACCACCCCACTACCACTGTCAGATTAGAGCCATAAGGGAGACTAGACATCTACCACCCCACTACCACTATCAGATTAGAGCCATAAGGGAGACTAGACATCTACCACCCCACTACCACTACCAGATTATAGACATAAGGGAGACTAGACATCTACCACCACACTACCACTATCAGATTAGAGCCATAGGGGAGACTAGACATCTACCACCCCACTACCAAATTATAGCCATAAGGGAGTCTAGACATCTACCACCCCACTGCCACTATCAGATTAGAGCCATAAGGGAGACTAGACATCTACCACCCCACTACCACTACCAGATTAGAGCCATAAGGGAGACTAGACATCTACCACCCCACTACCACTATCAGATTAGAGCCATAGGGGAGACTAGACATCTACCACCCCACTACCAGATTATAGCCATAAGGGAGACTAGACATCTACCACCCCACTACCACTACCAGATTAGAGCCATAAGGGAGACTAGACGTCTACCACCCCACTACCACTACCAGATTAGAGCCATAAGGGAGACTAGACATCTACCACCCCACTACCACTATCAAATTAGATTCATAAGGGAGACCAGATATCTACCACCATCAGATTAGAGACATAAGGGAGACTAGACATCTACCACCCCACTACCACTATCAGATTAGAGCCATAAGGGAGACTAGACATCTACCACCCCACTATCAGATTAGAGCCATAAGGGAGACTAGACATCTACCACCCCACTGCCAAATTATAGCCATAAGGGAGTCTAGACATCTACCACCCCACCACCACTATTAGATTAGAGCAATAAGGGAGCCTAGACATCTACCACCCCACTACCACTATCAGATTAGAGCCATAAGGGAGACTAGACATCTACCACCCCACTACCACTACCAGATTATAGCCATAAGGGAGACTAGACATCTACCACCCCACTACCACTATCAGATTAGGGCCATAAGGGAGCCTAGACATCTACCACATTACTACCACTATCAGATTAGAGCCATAAGGGAGACTCGACATCTACCACCCCACTACCACTATCAGATTAGAGCCATAAGGGAGCCTAGACATCTACCACTACCAGATTAGAGCCATAAGGGAGACTAGACATCTACCACCTTACTACCACTATCAGATTAGAGCCATAAGGCAGACGAGACATCTACCACCCCACTACCACTATCAGATTAGAGCCATAAGGGAGACTAGACATCTACCACCCCACTTCCACTATCAGATTAGATCCATAAGGGAGACTAGACATCTACCACCCCACTACCACTATCAGATTAGAGCCATAAGGGAGACTAGACATATACCACCCCATTATCAGATTAGAGCCATGAGGGACACTAGACATCCACCACCCCACTACCACTATAAAATTAGAGCCATAAGGGAGACTAGACATCTACCACCACACTACCACTATCAGATTAGAGCCATAGGGGAGACTAGACATCTACCACCCCACTATCAGATTAGAGCCATAAGGGAGTCTTGACATCTACCACCCCACTACCACTATCAGATTAGAGCCATAAGGGAGCCTAGACATCTACCACCCCACTACCACTATCAGATTAGAGCCATAAGGGAGACTAGACATCTACCACCCCACTACCACTACCAGATTATAGCCATAAGGGAGACTAGACATCTACCACCCCACTACCACTATCAGATTAGAGCCATAAGGGAGACTAGACATCTACCACCACACTACAACTATCAGATTAGAGCCATAAGGGAGACTAGACATCTACCACCCCACTACCAGTATCAGATTAGAGCCATAAGGGAGACTAGACATCTACCACTACCAGATTAGAGCCATAAAGGAGACTAGACATCTACCACCTTACTACCACTATCAGATTAGAGCCATAAGGGAGCCTAGACATCTACCACCCCACTACCACTACCAGATTATAGCCATAAGGGAGACTAGACATCTACCACCCCACTACCACTATCAGATTAGAGCCATAAGGGAGCCTAGACATCTACCACCCCACTACCACTATCAGATTAGAGCCATAAGGGAGACTAGACATCTACCACCCCACTTCCACTACCAGATTATAGCCATAAGGGAGACTAGACATCTACCACCCCACTACCACTATCAGATTAGAGCCATAAGGGAGACTAGACATCTACCACCCCAATACCACTATCAGATTAGAGCCATAAGGGAGACTAGACATCTACCACCCCACTACCACTATCAGATTAGAGCCATAAGGGAGCCTAGACATCTACCACATTACTACCACTATCAGATTAGAGCCATAAGGGAGACTCGACATCTACCACCCCACTACCACTATCAGATTAGAGCCATAAGGGAGACTAGACATCTACCACTACCAGATTAGAGCAATAAAGGAGACTAGACATCTACCACCTTACTGCCACTATCAGATTAGAGCCATAAAGCAGACTAGACATCTACCACCCCACTACCAGTATCAAATTAGAGCCATAAGAGAGACTGGACATCTACCACCCCACTACCACTATCAGATTAGAGCCATAAGGGAGACTAGACATCTACCACCCCACTATCAGATTAGAGCTATAAGGGAGACTAGACATCTACCACCCCACTACCACTATCAAATTAGAGCCATAAGGGAGACTAGATATCTACAGCCCCACTACCACTATCAGATTAGAGCCATAAGGGAGACTAGACATCTACCACCCCACTATCAGATTAGAGCCATAAGTGAGACTAGACATCTACCACCCACTACCAAATTAGAGCCATAAGGGAGTCTAGACATCTACCACCCCATTACCACTGTCAGATTAGAGCCATAAGGGAGACTAGACATCTACCACCCCACTACCACTATCAGATTAGAGCCATAAGGGAGACTAGACATCTACCACCCCACTACCACTACCAGATTATAGCCATAAGGGAGTCTAGACATCTACCACCCCACTACCACTGTCAGATTAGAGCCATAAGGGAGACTAGACATCTACCACCCCACTACCACTATCAGATTAGAGCCATAAGGGAGACTAGACATCTACCACCCCACTACCACTACCAGATTATAGACATAAGGGAGACTAGACATCTACCACCACACTACCACTATCAGATTAGAGCCATAAGGGAGACTAGACGTCTACCACCCCACTACCACTACCAGATTAGGGCCATAAGGGAGACTAGACATCTACCACCCCACTACCACTACCAGATTAGAGCCATAAGGGAGACTAGACATCTACCACCCCACTACCACTATCAGATTAGAGCCATAGGGGAGACTAGACATCTACCACCCCACTACCAAATTATAGCCATAAGGGAGTCTAGACATCTACCACCCCACTGCCACTATCAGATTAGAGCCATAAGGGAGACTAGACATCTACCACCCCACTACCACTACCAGATTAGAGCCATAAGGGAGACTAGACATCTACCACCCCACTACCACTATCAGATTAGAGCCATAGGGGAGACTAGACATCTACCACCCCACTACCAGATTATAGCCATAAGGGAGACTAGACATCTACCACCCCACTACCACTACCAGATTAGAGCCATAAGGGAGACTAGACGTCTACCACCCCACTACCACTACCAGATTAGAGCCATAAGGGAGACTAGACATCTACCACCCCACTACCACTATCAAATTAGAGCCATAAGGGAGACCAGATATCTACCACCATCAGATTAGAGACATAAGGGAGACTAGACATCTACCACCCCACTACCACTATCAGATTAGAGCCATAAGGGAGACTAGACATCTACCACCCCACTATCAGATTAGAGCCATAAGGGAGACTAGACATCTACCACCCCACTACCAAATTATAGCCATAAGGGAGTCTAGACATCTACCACCCCACCACCACTATTAGATTAGAGCAATAAGGGAGCCTAGACATCTACCACCCCACTACCACTATCAGATTAGAGCCATAAGGGAGACTAGACATCTACCACCCCACTACCACTACCAGATTATAGCCATAAGGGAGACTAGACATCTACCACCCCACTACCACTATCAGATTAGGGCCATAAGGGAGCCTAGACATCTACCACATTACTACCACTATCAGATTAGAGCCATAAGGGAGACTCGACATCTACCACCCCACAACCACTATCAGATTAGAGCCATAAGGGAGACTAGACATCTACCACTACCAGATTAGAGCCATAAGGGAGACTAGACATCTACCACCTTACTACCACTATCCGATTAGAGCCATAAGGCAGACGAGACATCTACCACCCCACTACCACTATCAGATTAGAGCCATAAGGGAGACTAGACATCTACCACCCCACTTCCACTATCAGATTAGATCCATAAGGGAGACTAGACATCTACCACCCCACTACCACTATCAGATTAGAGCCATAAGGGAGCCTAGACATCTACCACATTACTACCACTATCAGATTAGAGCCATAAGGGAGACTCGACATCTACCACCCCACTACCACTATCAGATTAGAGCCATAAGGGAGACTAGACATCTACCACTACCAGATTAGAGACATAAGGGAGACTAGACATCTACCACCTTACTACCACTATCAGATTAGAGCCATAGGCAGACTAGACATCTACCACCCCACTTCCAAATTAGAGCTATGAGGGAGACTAGACATCTACCACCCCACTACCACTATCAAATTAGAGCCATAAGGGAGACTAGACATCTACCACCCCACTACCACTATCAGATTAGAGCCATAAGGGAGACTAGACATCTACCACCCCACTATCAGATTAGAGCCATGAGGGAGACTAGACATCTACCACCCCACTACCACTATCAAATTAGAGCCATAAGGGAGCCTAGACATCTACCACCCCACTACCACTATCAGATTAGAGCCATAAGGGAGCCTAGACATCTACCACCCCACTACCACTATCAGATTAGAGCCATAAGTGAGACTAGACATCTACCACCCCACTACCACTATCAGATTAGAGCCATAAGGGAGCCTAGACATCTACCACCCCACTACCACTATCAGATTAGAGCCATAAGGGAGACTAGACATCTACCACCCCACTACCACTACCAGATTATAGCCATAAGGGAGACTAGACATCTACCACCCCACTACCACTATCAGATTAGAGCCATAAGGGAGACTAGACATCTACCACCCCACTACCACTATCAGATTAGAGCCATAAGGGAGACTAGACATCTACCACCCCACTACCACTATCAGATTAGAGCCATTAGGGAGACTAGACATCTACCACCATACTACCACTATCAGATTAGAGCCATAAGGGAGACTAGACATCTACCACTACCAGATTAGAGCCATAAGGGAGACTAGACATCTACCACCTTACTACCACTATCAGATTATAGCCATAAAGCAGACTAGACATCTACCACCCCACTACCACTATCAAATTAGAGCCATAAGAGAGACTGGACATCTACCACCCCACTTCCACTATCCGATTAGAGCCATAAGGGAGACTAGACATCTACCACCCCACTATCAGATTAGAGCCATGAGGGAGACTAGACATCTACCACCCCACTACCACTATCAAATTAGAGCCATAAGGGAGACTAGATATCTACCACCCCACTACCACTATCAGATTAGAGCCATAAGGGAGACTAGACATCTACCACCCCACTATCAGATTAGAGCCATAAGTGAGACTAGACATCTACCACCCACTACCAAATTAGAGCCATAAGGGAGTCTAGACATCTACCACCCCACTACCACTGTCAGATTAGAGCCATAAGGGAGACTAGACATCTACCACCCCACTACCACTATCAGATTAGAGCCATAAGGGAGACTAGACATCTACCACCCCACTACCACTATCAGATTAGAGCCATAAGGGAGACTAGACATCTACCACCCCACTACCAGTATCAGATTAGAGCCATAAGGGAGACTAGACATCTACCACCACACTACCACTATTAGATTAGAGCCATAAGTGAGACTAGACATCTACCACCCACTACCAAATTAGAGCCATAAGGGAGTCTAGACATCTACCACCCCACTACCACTGTCAGATTAGAGCCATAAGGGAGACTAGACATCTACCACCCCACTACCCCTATCAGATTAGAGCCATAAGGGAGACTAGACATCTACCACCCCACTACCACTACCAGATTATAGCCATAAGGGAGACTAGACATCTACCACCCCACTACCACTATCAGATTAGAGCCATAAGGGAGACTAGACGTCTACCACCCCACTACCACTACCAGATTAGGGCCATAGGGGAGACTAGACATCTACCACCCCACTACCACTACCAGATTAGAGCCATAAGGGAGACTAGACATCTACCACCCCACTACCACTATCAGATTAGAGCCATAGGGTAGACTAGACATCTACCACCACACTACCACTATCAGATTAGAGCCATAAGGGAGACTAGACATCTACCACCCCACTACCACTATCAGATTAGAGCCATAAGGGAGACTAGACATCTACCACCCCACTACCACTATCAGATTAGAGCCATAAGGGAGACTAGACATCTACCACCCCACTACCACTATCAGATTAGAGCCATAAGGGAGACTAGACATTTACCACCACACTACCACTACCAGATTATAGCCATAAGGGAGACTAGACATCTACCACCTCACTACCACTATCAGATTAGAGCCATAAGGGAGACTAGACGTCTACCACCCCACTACCACTACCAGATTAGGGCCATAGGGGAGACTAGACATCTACCACCCCACTACCACTACCAGATTAGAGCCATAAGGGAGACTAGACATCTACCACCCCACTACCATTATCAGATTAGAGCCATAGGGGAGACTAGACATCTACCACCCCACTACCAAATTATAGCCATAAGGGAGTCTAGACATCTACCACCCCACTGCCACTATCAGATTAGAGCCATAAGGGAGTCTAGACATCTACCACCCCACTACCACTATCAGATTAGAGCCATAAGGGAGACTAGACATTTACCACCCCACTACCACTATCAGATTAGAGCCATAAGTGAGACTAGACATCTACCACCCCACTACCACTATCAGATTAGAGCCATAAGGGAGCCTAGACATCTACCACCCCACTACCACTATCAGATTAGAGCCATAAGGGAGACTAGACATCTACCACCCCACTACCACTACCAGATTATAGCCATAAGGGAGACTAGACATCTACCATCCCACTACCACTATCAGATTAGAGCCATAAGGGAGACTAGACATCTACCACCCCACTACCACTATCAGATTAGAGCCATAAGGGAGACTAGACATCTACCACCCCACTACCACTATCAGATTAGAGCCATTAGGGAGACTAGACATCTACCACCATACTACCACTATCAGATTAGAGCCATAAGGGAGACTAGACATCTACCACTACCAGATTAGAGCCATAAGGGAGACTAGACATCTACCACCTTACTACCACTATCAGATTATAGCCATAAAGCAGACTAGACATCTACCACCCCACTACCACTATCAAATTAGAGCCATAAGAGAGACTGGACATCTACCACCCCACTTCCACTATCCGATTAGAGCCATAAGGGAGACTAGACATCTACCACCCCACTATCAGATTAGAGCCATGAGGGAGACTAGACATCTACCACCCCACTACCACTATCAAATTAGAGCCATAAGGGAGACTAGATATCTACCACCCCACTACCACTATCAGATTAGAGCCATAAGGGAGACTAGACATCTACCACCCCACTATCAGATTAGAGCCATAAGTGAGACTAGACATCTACCACCCACTACCAAATTAGAGCCATAAGGGAGTCTAGACATCTACCACCCCACTACCACTGTCAGATTAGAGCCATAAGGGAGACTAGACATCTACCACCCCACTACCACTATCAGATTAGAGCCATAAGGGAGACTAGACATCTACCACCCCACTACCACTATCAGATTAGAGCCATAAGGGAGACTAGACATCTACCACCCCACTACCAGTATCAGATTAGAGCCATAAGGGAGACTAGACATCTACCACCACACTACCACTATTAGATTAGAGCCATAAGTGAGACTAGACATCTACCACCCACTACCAAATTAGAGCCATAAGGGAGTCTAGACATCTACCACCCCACTACCACTGTCAGATTAGAGCCATAAGGGAGACTAGACATCTACCACCCCACTACCACTATCAGATTAGAGCCATAAGGGAGACTAGACATCTACCACCCCACTACCACTACCAGATTATAGCCATAAGGGAGACTAGACATCTACCACCCCACTACCACTATCAGATTAGAGCCATAAGGGAGACTAGACGTCTACCACCCCACTACCACTACCAGATTAGGGCCATAGGGGAGACTAGACATCTACCACCCCACTACCACTACCAGATTAGAGCCATAAGGGAGACTAGACATCTACCACCCCACTACCACTATCAGATTAGAGCCATAGGGTAGACTAGACATCTACCACCACACTACCACTATCAGATTAGAGCCATAAGGGAGACTAGACATCTACCACCCCACTACCACTATCAGATTAGAGCCATAAGGGAGACTAGACATCTACCACCCCACTACCACTATCAGATTAGAGCCATAAGGGAGACTAGACATCTACCACCCCACTACCAGTATCAGATTAGAGCCATAATGGAGACTAGACATCTACCACCACACTACCACTATCAGATTAGAGCCATAAGTGAGACTAGACATCTACCACCCACTACCAAATTAGAGCCATAAGGGAGTCTAGACATCTACCACCCCACTACCACTGTCAGATTAGAGCCATAAGGGAGACTAGACATCTACCACCCCACTACCACTATCAGATTAGAGCCATAAGGGAGACTAGACATTTACCACCACACTACCACTACCAGATTATAGCCATAAGGGAGACTAGACATCTACCACCTCACTACCACTATCAGATTAGAGCCATAAGGGAGACTAGACGTCTACCACCCCACTACCACTACCAGATTAGGGCCATAGGGGAGACTAGACATCTACCACCCCACTACCACTACCAGATTAGAGCCATAAGGGAGACTAGACATCTACCACCCCACTACCATTATCAGATTAGAGCCATAGGGGAGACTAGACATCTACCACCCCACTACCAAATTATAGCCATAAGGGAGTCTAGACATCTACCACCCCACTGCCACTATCAGATTAGAGCCATAAGGGAGTCTAGACATCTACCACCCCACTACCACTATCAGATTAGAGCCATAAGGGAGACTAGACATTTACCACCCCACTACCACTGTCAGATTAGAGCCATAAGGGAGACTAGACATCTACCACCACACTACCACTATCAGATTAGAGCCAGAAGGGAGACTAGACATCTACCACCCCACTACCACTATCAGATTAGAGCCATAAGGGAGACTAGACATCTACCACCCCACTACCACTATCAAATTAGAGCCATAAGGGAGACTAGACGTCTACCACCCCACTACCACTACCAGATTAGGGCCATAGGGGAGACTAGACATCTACCACCCCACTACTACTATCAGATTAGAGCCATAAGGGAGACTAGACATCTACCACCCCACTACCACTATCAGATTAGAGCCATAGGGGAGACTAGACATCTACCACCCCACTACCAAATTATAGCCATAAGGGAGTCTAGACATCTACCACCCCACTGCCACTATCAGATTAGAGCCATAAGGGAGTCTAGACATCTACCACCCCACTAACACTATCAGATTAGAGCCATAAGGGAGACTAGACATCTACCACCACACTACCACTATCAGATTAGAGCCAGAAGGGAGACTAGACATCTACCACCCCACTACCACTATCAGATTAGAGCCATAAGGGAGACTAGACATCTACCACCCCACTACCACTATCAGTTTAGAGCCATAAGGGAGACTAGACATCTACACCCCACTACCACTATAAAAATAAGAGCCATAAGGGAGCCTAGACATCTACCAGCCCACTACCTCTATGAGATTAGAGCCATAAGGGAGACTAGACATCTACCACCCCACTATCAGATTAGAGCCATGAGGGAGACTAGACATCTACCACCCCACTACCACTATCAGATTAGAGCCATAAGGGAGACTAGACATCTACCACCCCACTACCAGTATCAGATTAGAGCCATAAGGGAGACTAGACATCTACCACCACACTACCACTATCAGATTAGAGCCATAACTGAGACTAGACATCTACCACCCACTACCAAATTAGAGCCATAAGGGAGTCTAGACATCTACCACCCCACTACCACTGTCAGAGTAGAGCCATAAGGGAGACTAGACATCTACCACCCCACTACCACTACCAGATTATAGCCATAAGGGAGACTAGACATCTACCACCCCACTACCACTATCAGATTAGAGCCATAAGGGAGACTAGACGTCTACCACCCCACTACCACTACCAGATTAGGGCCATAGGGGAGACTAGACATCTACCACCCCACTACCACTACCAGATTAGAGCCATAAGGGAGACTAGACATCTACCACCCCACTACCATTATCAGATTAGAGCCATAGGGGAGACTAGACATCTACCACCCCACTACCAAATTATAGCGATAAGGGAGACTAGACATCTACCACCCCACTACCACTACCAGATTATAGCCATAAGGGAGACTAGACATCTACCACCCCACTACCACTATCAGATTAGAGCCATAAGGGAGACTAGACGTCTACCACCCCACTACCACTACCAGATTAGGGCCATAGGGGAGACTAGACATCTACCACCCCACTACCACTACCAGATTAGAGCCATAAGGGAGACTAGACATCTACCACCCCACTACCATTATCAGATTAGAGCCATAGGGGAGACTAGACATCTACCACCCCACTACCAAATTATAGCGATAAGGGAGTCTAGACATCTACCACCCCACTGCCACTATCAGATTAGAGCCATAAGGGAGTCTAGACATCTACCACCCCACCCCACTACCAAATTATAGCCATAAGGGAGTCTAGACATCTACCACCCCACTGCCACTATCAGATTAGAGCCATAAGGGAGTCTAGACATCTACCACCCCACTAACACTATCAGATTAGAGCCATAAGGGAGACTAGACATCTACCACCACACTACCACTATCAGATTAGAGCCAGAAGGGAGACTAGACATCTACCACCCCACTACCACTATCAGATTAGAGCCATAAGGGATACTAGACATCTACCACCCCACTACCACTATCAGTTTAGAGCCATAAGGGAGACTAGACATCTACACCCCACTACCACTATAAAAATAAGAGCCATAAGGGAGCCTAGACATCTACCAGCCCACTACCTCTATGAGATTAGAGCCATAAGGGAGACTAGACATCTACCACCCCACTATCAGATTAGAGCCATAAGTGACATTAGACATCTACCACCCACTACCAAATTAGAGCCTTACGGGAGTCTTGACATCCACCACCCCACTACCACTATCAAATTAGAGCCATAAGGGAGACTAGACATCTACCACCCCACTACCACTATCAGATCAGAGCCATAGGGGAGACTAGACATCTACCACCCCACTATCAGATTAGAGCCATAAGTGAGATTAGACATCTACCACCCACTGCCAAATTAGAGCCATACGGGAGTCTTGACATCTACCACCCCACTACCACTATCAGATTAGAGCCATAAGGGAGCCTAGACATCTACCACCCCACTACCACTATCAGATTAGAGCCATAAGGGAGACTAGACATCTACCACCCCACTACCACTACCAGATTATAGCCATAAGGGAGACTAGACATCTACCACTACCAGATTAGAGCCATAAGGGAGACTAGACATCTACCAACACACTACCACTATCAGATTAGAGCCATAAGGGAGACTAGACATCTACCACCCCAGTACCACTATCAGATTAGAGCCATAAGGGAGACTAGACATCTACCACCCCACTACCACTACCAGATTATAGCCATAAAGGAGTTTAGACATCTACCACCCCACTACCACTATCAGATTAGAGCCATAAGGGAGATTAGACATCTACCACCACACTACAACTATCAGATTAGAGCCATAAGGGAGACTAGACATCTACCACCCCACTACCACTATCAGATTAGAGCCATAAGGGAGACTAGACATCTACCACCCCACTATCAGATTAGAGCCATGAGGGAGACTAGACATCTACCAACCCACTACCACTATTGAATTAGAGCCATAAAGGAGACTAGACATCTACCACCCCACTATCAGATTACAGCCATAAGTGAGACTAGACATCTACCACCCCACTACCAAATTAGAGCCATAAGGGAGTCTAGACATCTACCACCCCACTACCACTGTCAGATTAGAGCCATAAGGGAGCCTAGACATCTACCACCCCACTACCACTATCAGATTAGAGCCATAAGGGAGACTAGACATCTACCACCCCACTACCACTACCAGATTATAGCCATAAGGGAGACTAGACATCTACCACCCCACTACCACTATCAGATTAGAGCCATAAGGGAGACTAGACATCTACCACCCCACTACCACTACCAGATTAGAGCCATAAGGGAGACTAGACATCTACCACCCCACTACCAGTATCAGATTAGAGCCATAGGGGAGACTAGACATCTACCACTACCAGATTAGAGCCATAAGGGAGACTAGACATCTACCAACACACTACCACTATCAGATTAGAGCCAGAAGGGAGACTAGACATCTACCACCCCACTACCACTATCAGATTAGAGCCATAAGGGAGACTAGACATCTACCACCCCACTACCACTACCAGATTATAGCCATAAGGGAGACTAGACATCTACCACCCCACTACCACTATCAGATTAGAGCCATAGGGGAGACTAGACATCTACCACCCCACTACAACTATCAGATTAGAGCCATAAGGGAGACTAGACATCTACCACCCCACTACCAGTATCAGATTAGAGCCATAAGGGAGACTAGACATCTAAAACTACCAGATTAGAGCCATAAGGGAGACTAGACGTCTACCACCCCACTACCACTACCAGATTAGGGCCATAGGGGAGACTAGACATCTACCACCCCACTACCACTACCAGATTATAGCCATAAGGGAGACTAGACATCTACCACCCCACTACCACTATCAGATTAGAGCCATAAGGGAGACTAGACGTCTACCACCCCACTACCACTACCAGATTAGGGCCATAGGGGAGACTAGACATCTACCACCCCACTACCACTACCAGATTAGAGCCATAAGGGAGACTAGACATCTACCACCCCACTACCATTATCAGATTAGAGCCATAGGGGAGACTAGACATCTACCACCCCACTACCAAATTATAGCCATAAGGGAGTCTAGACATCTACCACCCCACTGCCACTATCAGATTAGAGCCATAAGGGAGTCTAGACATCTACCACCCCACTACCACTATCAGATTAGAGCCATAAGGGAGACTAGACATCTACCACCACACTACCACTATCAGATTAGAGCCAGAAGGGAGACTAGACATCTACCACCCCACTACCACTATCAGATTAGAGCCATAAGGGAGACTAGACATCTACCACCCCACTACCACTATCAGATTAGAGCCATAAGGGAGACTAGACGTCTACCACCCCACTACCACTACCAGATTAGAGCCATAGGGGAGACAAGACATCTACCACCCCACTACCACTACCAGATTAGAGCCATAAGGGAGACTAGACTTCTACCACCACACTACCACTATCAGATTAGAGCCAGAAGGGAGACTAGACATCTACCACCCCACTACCACTATCAGATTAGAGCCATAAGGGAGACTAGACATCTACCACCCCACAACCACTATCAGTTTAGAGCCATAAGGGAGACTAGACATCTACACCCCACTACCACTATAAAAATAAGAGCCATAAGGGAGCCTAGACATCTACCAGCCCACTACCTCTATGAGATTAGAGCCTTAAGGGAGACTAGACATCTACCACCCCACTATCAGATTAGAGCCATGAGGGAGACTAGACATCTACCACCCCACTACCACTATCAGATTAGAGCCATAGTGGAGACTAGACATCTACCACCCCACTATCAGATTAGAGCCATAAGTGACATTAGACATCTACCACCCACTACCAAATTAGAGCCATACGGGAGTCTTGACATCCACCACCCCACTACCACTATCAAATTAGAGCCATAAGGGAGACTAGACATCTACCACCCCACTACCACTATCAGATCAGAGCCATAGGGGAGACTAGACATCTAACACCCCACTATCAGATTAGAGCCATAAGTGAGATTAGACATCTACCACCCACCACCAAATTAGAGCCATACGGGAGTCTTGACATCTACCACCCCACTACCACTATCAGATTAGAGCCATAAGGGAGCCTAGACATCTACCACCCCACTACCACTATCAGATTAGAGCCATAAGGGAGACTAGACATCTACCACCCCACTACCACTACCAGATTATAGCCATAAGGGAGACTAGACATCTACCACTACCAGATTAGAGCCATAAGGGAGACTAGACATCTACCAACACACTACCACTATCAGATTAGAGCCATAAGGGAGACTAGACATCTACCACCCCAGTACAACTATCAGATTAGAGCCATAAGGGAGACTAGACATCTACCACCCCACTACCACTACCAGATTATAGCCATAAAGGAGTTTAGACATCTACCACCCCACTACCACTATCAGATTAGAGCCATAAGGGAGACTAGACATCTACCACCACACTACAACTATCAGATTAGAGCCATAAGGGAGACTAGACATCTACCACCCCACTATCAGATTAGAGCCATGAGGGAGACTAGACATCTACCACCCCACTACCACTATTGAATTAGAGCCATAAGGGAGACTAGACATCTACCACCCCACTATCAGATTAGAGCCATAAGTGAGACTAGACATCTACCACCCCACTACCAAATTAGAGCCATAAGGGAGTCTAGACATCTACCACCCCACTACCATTATCAGATTAGAGCCATAGGGGAGACTAGACATCTACCACCCCACTACCAAATTATAGCCATAAGGGAGTCTAGACATCTACCACCCCACTGCCACTATCAGATTAGAGCCATAAGGGAGTCTAGACATCTACCACCCCACTACCACTATCAGATTAGAGCCATAAGGGAGACTAGACATCTACCACCCCACTACCACTATCAGATTAGAGCCATAAGGGAGACTAGACATCTACCACCACACTACCACTATCAGATTAGAGCCAGAAGGGAGACTAGACATCTACCACCCCACTACCACTATCAGATTAGAGCCATAAGGGAGACTAGACATCTACCACCCCACCACCACTATCAGATTAGAGCCATAAGGGAGACTAGACGTCTACCACCCCACTACCACTACCAGATTAGGGCCATAGGGGAGACTAGACATCTACCACCCCACTACCACTACCAGATTAGAGCCATAAGGGAGACTAGACATCTACCACCCCACTACCACTATCAGATTAGAGCCATAGGGGAGACTAGACATCTACCACCCCACTACCAAATTATAGCCATAAGGGAGTCTAGACATCTACCACCCCACTGCCACTATCAGATTAGAGCCATAAGGGAGTCTAGACATCTACCACCCCACTAACACTATCAGATTAGAGCCATAAGGGAGACTAGACATCTACCACCACACTACCACTATCAGATTAGAGCCAGAAGGGAGACTAGACATCTACCACCCCACTACCACTATCAGATTAGAGCCATAAGGGAGACTAGACATCTACCACCCCACTACCACTATCAGTTTAGAGCCATAAGGGAGACTAGACATCTACACCCCACTACCACTATAAAAATAAGAGCCATAAAGGAGCCTAGACATATACCAGCCCACTACCTCTATGAGATTAGAGCCTTAAGGGAGACTAGACATCTACCACCCCACTATCAGATTAGAGCCATAAGTGACATTAGACATCTACCACCCACTACCAAATTAGAGCCATACGGGAGTCTTGACATCCACCACCCCACTACCACTATCAAATTAGAGCCATAAGGGAGACTAGACATCTACCACCCCACTACCACTATCAGATCAGAGCCATAGGGGAGACTAGACATCTACCACCCCACTATCAGATTAGAGCCATAAGTGAGATTAGACATCTACCACCCACTACCAAATTAGAGCCATACGGGAGTCATGACATCTACCACCCCACTACCACTATCAGATTAGAGCCATAAGGGAGCCTAGACATCTACCACCCCACTACCACTATCAGATTAGAGCCATAAGGGAGACTAGACATCTACCACCCCACTACCACTACCAGATTATAGCCATAAGGGAGACTAGACATCTACCACTACCAGATTAGAGCCATAAGGGAGACTAGACATCTACCAACACACTACCACTATCAGATTAGAGCCATAAGGGAGACTAGACATCTACCACCCCAGTACCACTATCAGATTAGAGCCATAAGGGAGACTAGACATCTACCACCCCACTACCACTACCAGATTATAGCCATAAAGGAGTTTAGACATCTACCACCCCACTACCACTATCAGATTAGAGCCATAAGGGAGATTAGACATCTACCACCACACTACAACTATCAGATTAGAGCCATAAGGGAGACTAGACATCTGCCACCCCACTACCACTATCAGATTAGAGCCATAAGGGAGACTAGACATCTACCACCCCACTATCAGATTAGAGCCATGAGGGAGACTAGACATCTACCACCCCACTACCACTATTGAATTAGAGCCATAAGGGAGACTAGACATCTACCACCCCACTATCAGATTAGAGCCATAAGTGAGACTAGACATCTACCACCCCACTACCAAATTAGAGCCATAAGGGAGTCTAGACATCTACCACCCCACTACCACTGTCAGATTAGAGCCATAAGGGAGCCTAGACATCTACCACCCCACTACCACTATCAGATTAGAGCCATAAGGGAGACTAGACATCTACCACCCCACTACCACTACCAGATTATAGCCATAAGGGAGACTAGACATCTACCACCCCACTACCACTATCAGATTAGAGCCGTAAGGGAGACTAGACATCTACCACCCCACTACCACTACCAGATTAGAGCCATAAGGGAGACTAGACATCTACCACCCCACTACCAGTATCAGATTAGAGCCATAGGGGAGACTAGACATCTACCACTACCAGATTAGAGCCATAAGGGAGACTAGACATCTACCAACACACTACCACTATCAGATTAGAGCCATAAGGGAGACTAGACATCTACCACCCCACTACCACTATCAGATTAAAGCCATAAGGGAGACTAGACATCTACCACCCCACTACCACTACCAGATTATAGCCATAAGGGAGACTAGACATCTACCACCCCACTAACACTATCAGATTAGAGCCATAGGGGAGACTAGACATCTACCACCCCACTACAACTATCAGATTAGAGCCATAAGGGAGACTAGACATCTACCACCCCACTACCAGTATCAGATTAGAGCCATAAGGGAGACTAGACATCTAAAACTACCAGATTAGAGCCATAAGGGAGACTAGACATCTACCAACACACTACCACTATCAGATTAGAGCCATAAGGGAGACTAGACATCTACCACCCCACTACCACTACCAGATTATAGCCATAAGGGAGACTAGACATCTACCACCCCACTACCACTATCAGATTAGAGCCATAAGGGAGACTAGACGTCTACCACCCCACTACCACTACCAGATTAGGGCCATAGGGGAGACTAGACATCTACCACCCCACTACCACTACCAGATTATAGCCATAAGGGAGACTAGACATCTACCACCCCACTACCACTATCAGATTAGAGCCATAAGGGAGACTAGACGTCTACCACTCCACTACCACTACCAGATTAGGGCCATAGGGGAGACTAGACATCTACCACCCCACTACCACTACCAGATTAGAGCCATAAGGGAGACTAGACATCTACCACCCCACTACCACTATCAGATTAGAGCCATAAGGGAGACTAGACATCTACCACCCCACTACCACTATCAGATTAGAGCCATAAGGGAGACTAGACGTCTACCACCCCACTACCACTACCAGATTAGAGCCATAGGGGAGACTAGACATCTACCACCCCACTACCACTACCAGATTAGAGCCATAAGGGAGACTAGACATCTACCACCCCACTACCACTATCAGATTAGAGCCATAGGGGAGACTAGACATCTACCACCCCACTACCAAATTATAGCCATAAGGGAGTCTAGACATCTACCACCCCACTGCCACTATCAGATTAGAGCCATAAGGGAGTCTAGACATCTACCACCCCACTAACACTATCAGATTAGAGCCATAAGGGAGACTAGACATCTACCACCACACTACCACTATCAGATTAGAGCCAGAAGGGAGACTAGACATCTACCACCCCACTACCACTATCAGATTAGAGCCATAAGGGAGACTAGACATCTACCACCCCACTACCACTATCAGTTTAGAGCCATAAGGGAGACTAGACATCTACACCCCACTACCACTATAAAAATAAGAGCCATAAGGGAGCCTAGACATCTACCAGCCCACTACCTCTATGAGATTAGAGCCTTAAGGGAGACTAGACATCTACCACCCCACTATCAGATTAGAGCCATGAGGGAGACTAGACATCTACCACCCCACTACCACTATCAGATTAGAGCCATAGGGGAGACTAGACATCTACCACCCCACTATCAGATTAGAGCCATAAGTGACATTAGACATCTACCACCCACTACCAAATTAGAGCCATACGGGAGTCTTGACATCCACCACCCCACTACCACTATCAAATTAGAGCCATAAGGGAGACTAGACATCTACCACCCCACTACCACTATCAGATCAGAGCCATAGGGGAGACTAGACATCTAACACCCCACTATCAGATTAGAGCCATAAGTGAGATTAGACATCTACCACCCACCACCAAATTAGAGCCATACGGGAGTCTTGACATCTACCACCCCACTACCACTATCAGATTAGAGCCATAAGGGAGCCTAGACATCTACCACCCCACTACCACTATCAGATTAGAGCCATAAGGGAGACTAGACATCTACCACCCCACTACCACTACCAGATTATAGCCATAAGGGAGACTAGACATCTACCACCACCAGATTAGAGCCATAAGGGAGACTAGACATCTACCAACACACTACCACTATCAGATTAGAGCCATAAGGGAGACTAGACATCTACCACCCCAGTACCACTATCAGATTAGAGCCATAAGGGAGACTAGACATCTACCACCCCACTACCACTACCAGATTATAGCCATAAAGGAGTTTAGACATCTACCACCCCACTACCACTATCAGATTAGAGCCATAAGGGAGACTAGACATCTACCACCACACTACAACTATCAGATTAGAGCCATAAGGGAGACTAGACATCTACCACCCCACTACCACTATCAGATTAGAGCCATAAGGGAGACTAGACATCTACCACCCCACTATCAGATTAGAGCCATGAGGGAGACTAGACATCTACCACCCCACTACCACTATTGAATTAGAGCCATAAGGGAGACTAGACATCTACCACCCCACTATCAGATTAGAGCCATAAGTGAGACTAGACATCTACCACCCCACTACCAAATTAGAGCCATAAGGGAGTCTAGACATCTACCACCCCACTACCACTGTCAGATTAGAGCCATAAGGGAGCCTAGACATCTACCACCCCACTACCACTATCAGATTAGAGCCATAAGGGAGACTAGACATCTACCACCCCACTACCACTACCAGATTATAGCCATAAGGGAGACTAGACATCTACCACCCCACTACCACTACCAGACTAGAGCCATAAGGGAGACTAGACATCTACCACCCCACTACCAGTATCAGATTAGAGCCATAGGGGAGACTAGACATCTACCACTACCAGATTAGAGCCATAAGGGAGACTAGACATCTACCAACACACTACCACTATCAGATTAGAGCCATAAGGGAGACTAGACATCTACCACCCCACTACAACTACCAGATTATAGCCATAAGGGAGACTAGACATCTACCAACCCACTACCACTATCAGATTAGAGCCATAAGGGAGACTAGACGTCTACCACCCCACTACCACTACCAGATTAGGGCCATAGGGGAGACTAGACATCTACCACCCCACTACCACTACCAGATTATAGCCATAAGGGAGACTAGACATCTACCACCCCACTACCACTATCAGATTAGAGCCATAAGGGAGACTAGACGTCTACCACCCCACTACCACTACCAGATTAGGGCCATAGGGGAGACTAGACATCTACCACCCCACTACCACTACCAGATTAGAGCCATAAGGGAGACTAGACATCTACCATCCCACTACCATTATCAGATTAGAGCCATAGGGGAGACTAGACATCTACCACCCCACTACCAAATTATAGCCATAAGGGAGTCTAGACATCTACCACCCCACTGCCACTATCAGATTAGAGCCATAAGGGAGTCTAGACATCTACCACCCCACTACCACTATCAGATTAGAGCCATAAGGGAGACTAGACATCTACCACCACACTACCACTATCAGATTAGAGCCAGAAGGGAGACTAGACATCTACCACCCCACTACCACTATCAGATTAGAGCCATAAGGGAGACTAGACATCTACCACCCCACTACCACTATCAGATTAGAGCCATAAGGGAGACTAGACGTCTACCACCCCACTACCACTACCAGATTAGGGCCATAGGGGAGACTAGACATCTACCACCCCACTACCACTACCAGATTAGAGCCATAAGGGAGACTAGACATCTACCACCCCACTACCACTATCAGATTAGAGCCATAGGGGAGACTAGACATCTACCACCCCACTACCAAATTATAGCCATAAGGGAGTCTAGACATCTACCACCCCACTGCCACTATCAGATTAGAGCCATAAGGGAGTCTAGACATCTACCACCCCACTAACACTATCAGATTAGAGCCATAAGGGAGACTAGACATCTACCACCACACTACCACTATCAGATTAGAGCCAGAAGGGAGACTAGACATCTACCACCCCACTACCACTATCAGATTAGAGCCATAAGGGAGACTAGACATCTACCACCCCACTACAACTATCAGTTTAGAGCCATAAGGGAGACTAGACATCTACACCCCACTACCACTATAAAAATAAGAGCCATAAGGGAGCCTAGACATCTACCAGCCCACTACCTCTATGAGATTAGAGCCTTAATGGAGACTAGACATCTACCACCCCACTACCACTACCAGATTATAGCCATAAGGGAGACTAGACATCTACCACCCCTCTACCACTATCAGATTAGAGCCAGAAGGGAGACTAGACATCTACCACCCCACTACCACTATCAGATTAGAGCCATAAGGGAGACTAGACATCTACCACCCCACTACCACTATCAGATTAGAGCCATAAGGGAGACTAGACGTCTACCACCCCACTACCACTACCAGATTAGGGCCATAGGGGAGACTAGACATCTACCACCCCACTACCACTACCAGATTAGAGCCATAAGGGAGACTAGACATCTACCACCCCACTACCACTATCAGATTAGAGCCATAGGGGAGACTAGACATCTACCACCCCACTACCAAATTATAGCCATAAGGGAGTCTAGACATCTACCACCCCACTGCCACTATCAGATTAGAGCCATAAGGGAGTCTAGACATCTACCACCCCACTACCACTATCAGATTAGAGCCATAAGGGAGCCTAGACATCTACCACCACACTACCACTATCAGATTAGAGCCAGAAGGGAGACTAGACATCTACCACCCCACTACCACTATCAGATTAGAGCCATAAGGGAGACTAGACATCTACCACCCCACTACCACTATCAGTTTAGAGCCATAAGGGAGACTAGACATCTACACCCCACTACCACTATAAAAATAAGAGCCATAAGGGAGCCTAGACATCTACCAGCCCACTACCTCTATGAGATTAGAGCCTTATTGGAGACTAGACATCTACCACCCCACTACCACTACCAGATTATAGCCATAAGGGAGACTAGACATCTACCACCCCTCTACCACTATCAGATTAGAGCCAGAAGGGAGACTAGACATCTACCACCCCACTACCACTATCAGATTAGAGCCATAAGGGAGACTAGACATCTACCACCCCACTACCACTATCAGATTAGAGCCATAAGGGAGACTAGACGTCTACCACCCCACTACCACTACCAGATTAGGGCCATAGGGGAGACTAGACATCTACCACCCCACTACCACTACCAGATTAGAGCCATAAGGGAGACTAGACATCTACCACCCCACTACCACTATCAGATTAGAGCCATAGGGGAGACTAGACATCTACCACCCCACTACCAAATTATAGCCATAAGGGAGTCTAGACATCTACCACCCCACTGCCACTATCAGATTAGAGCCATAAGGGAGTCTAGACATCTACCACCCCACTAACACTATCAGATTAGAGCCATAAGGGAGACTAGACATCTACCACCACACTACCACTATCAGATTAGAGCCAGAAGGGAGACTAGACATCTACCACCCCACTACCACTATCAGATTAGAGCCATAAGGGAGACTAGACATCTACCACCCCACTACCACTATCAGTTTAGAGCCATAAGGGAGACTAGACATCTACACCCCACTACCACTATAAAAATAAGAGCCATAAGGGAGCCTAGACATCTACCAGCCCACTACCTCTATGAGATTAGAGCCTTAAGGGAGACTAGACATCTACCACCCCACTATCAGATTAGAGCCATGAGGGAGACTAGACATCTACCACCCCACTACCACTATCAGATTAGAGCCATAGGGGAGACTAGACATCTACCACCCCACTATCAGATTAGAGCCATAAGTGACATTAGACATCTACCACCCACTACCAAATTAGAGCCATACGGGAGTCTTGACATCCACCACCCCACTACCACTATCAAATTAGAGCCATAAGGGAGACTAGACATCTACCACCCCACTACCACTATCAGATCAGAGCCATAGGGGAGACTAGACATCTACCACCCCACTACCACTATCAGATTAGAGCCATAAGGGAGACTAGACATCTACCACCCCACTACCACTACCAGATTATAGCCATAAGGGATACTAGACATCTACCACTACCAGATTAGAGCCATAAGGGAGACTAGACATCTACCAACACACTACCACTATCAGATTAGAGCCATAAGGGAGACTAGACATCTACCACCCCAGTACCACTATCAGATTAGAGCCATAAGGGAGACTAGACATCTACCACCCCACTACCACTACCAGATTATAGCCATAAAGGAGTTTAGACATCTACCACCCCACTACCACTATCAGATTAGAGCCATAAGGGAGACTAGACATCTACCACCACACTACAACTATCAGATTAGAGCCATAAGGGAGACTAGACATCTACCACCCCACTACCACTATCAGATTAGAGCCATAAGGGACACTAGACATCTACCACCCCACTATCAGATTAGAGCCATGAGGGAGACTAGACATCTACCACCCCACTACCACTATTGAATTAGAGCCATAAGGGAGACTAGACATCTACCAACCCACTATCAGATTAGAGCCATAAGTGAGACTAGACATCTACCACCCCACTACCAAATTAGAGCCATAAGGGAGTCTAGACATCTACCACCCCACTACCACTGTCAGATTAGAGCCATAAGGGAGCCTAGACATCTACCACCCCACTACCACTATCAGATTAGAGCCACAAGGGAGACTAGACATCTACCACCCCACTACCACTACCAGATTATAGCCATAAGGGAGACTAGACATCTACCACCCCACTACCACTACCAGACTAGAGCCATAAGGGAGACTAGACATCTACCACCCCACTACCAGTATCAGATTAGAGCCATAGGGGAGACTAGACATCTACCACTCCCAGATTAGAGCCATAAGGGAGACTAGACATCTACCAACACACTACCACTATCAGATTAGAGCCATAAGGGAGACTAGACATCTACCACCCCACTACAACTACCAGATTATAGCCATAAGGGAGACTAGACATCTACCACCCCACTACCACTATCAGATTAGAGCCATAAGGGAGACTAGACATCTACCACCCCACTACCACTATCAGATTAGAGCCATAAGGGAGACTAGACGTCTACCACCCCACTACCACTACCAGATTAGGGCCATAGGGGAGACTAGACATCTACCACCCCACTACCACTACCAGATTAGAGCCATAAGGGAGACTAGACATCTACCACCCCACTACCACTATCAGATTAGAGCCATAGGGGAGACTAGACATCTACCACCCCACTACCAAATTATAGCCATAAGGGAGTCTAGACATCTACCACCCCACTGCC
Organism: Salvelinus fontinalis; assembly: GCF_029448725.1. NCBI lineage: Eukaryota > Metazoa > Chordata > Actinopteri > Salmoniformes > Salmonidae > Salvelinus > Salvelinus fontinalis. The sequence continues at coordinate 115,116 of NW_026600269.1, forward strand.
ACTATCAGATTAGAGCCATAAGGGAGTCTAGACATCTACCACCCCACTACCACTATCAGATTAGAGCCATAAGGGAGCCTAGACATCTACCACCACACTACCACTATCAGATTAGAGCCAGAAGGGAGACTAGACATCTACCACCCCACTACCACTATCAGATTAGAGCCATAAGGGAGACTAGACATCTACCACCCCACTACCACTATCAGTTTAGAGCCATAAGGGAGACTAGACATCTACACCCCACTACCACTATAAAAATAAGAGCCATAAGGGAGCCTAGACATCTACCAGCCCACTACCTCTATGAGATTAGAGCCTTAATGGAGACTAGACATCTACCACCCCACTACCACTACCAGATTATAGCCATAAGGGAGACTAGACATCTACCACCCCTCTACCACTATCAGATTAGAGCCAGAAGGGAGACTAGACATCTACCACCCCACTACCACTATCAGATTAGAGCCATAAGGGAGACTAGACATCTACCACCCCACTACCACTATCAGATTAGAGCCATAAGGGAGACTAGACGTCTACCACCCCACTACCACTACCAGATTAGGGCCATAGGGGAGACTAGACATCTACCACCCCACTACCACTACCAGATTAGAGCCATAAGGGAGACTAGACATCTACCACCCCACTACCACTATCAGATTAGAGCCATAGGGGAGACTAGACATCTACCACCCCACTACCAAATTATAGCCATAAGGGAGTCTAGACATCTACCACCCCACTGCCACTATCAGATTAGAGCCATAAGGGAGTCTAGACATCTACCACCCCACTAACACTATCAGATTAGAGCCATAAGGGAGACTAGACATCTACCACCACACTACCACTATCAGATTAGAGCCAGAAGGGAGACTAGACATCTACCACCCCACTACCACTATCAGATTAGAGCCATAAGGGAGACTAGACATCTACCACCCCACTACCACTATCAGTTTAGAGCCATAAGGGAGACTAGACATCTACACCCCACTACCACTATAAAAATAAGAGCCATAAGGGAGCCTAGACATCTACCAGCCCACTACCTCTATGAGATTAGAGCCTTAAGGGAGACTAGACATCTACCACCCCACTATCAGATTAGAGCCATGAGGGAGACTAGACATCTACCACCCCACTACCACTATCAGATTAGAGCCATAGGGGAGACTAGACATCTACCACCCCACTATCAGATTAGAGCCATAAGTGACATTAGACATCTACCACCCACTACCAAATTAGAGCCATACGGGAGTCTTGACATCCACCACCCCACTACCACTATCAAATTAGAGCCATAAGGGAGACTAGACATCTACCACCCCACTACCACTATCAGATCAGAGCCATAGGGGAGACTAGACATCTAACACCCCACTATCAGATTAGAGCCATAAGTGAGATTAGACATCTACCACCCACCACCAAATTAGAGCCATACGGGAGTCTTGACATCTACCACCCCACTACCACTATCAGATTAGAGCCATAAGGGAGCCTAGACATCTACCACCCCACTACCACTATCAGATTAGAGCCATAAGGGAGACTAGACATCTACCACCCCACTACCACTACCAGATTATAGCCATAAGGGATACTAGACATCTACCACTACCAGATTAGAGCCATAAGGGAGACTAGACATCTACCAACACACTACCACTATCAGATTAGAGCCATAAGGGAGACTAGACATCTACCACCCCAGTACCACTATCAGATTAGAGCCATAAGGGAGACTAGACATCTACCACCCCACTACCACTACCAGATTATAGCCATAAAGGAGTTTAGACATCTACCACCCCACTACCACTATCAGATTAGAGCCATAAGGGAGACTAGACATCTACCACCACACTACAACTATCAGATTAGAGCCATAAGGGAGACTAGACATCTACCACCCCACTACCACTATCAGATTAGAGCCATAAGGGACACTAGACATCTACCACCCCACTATCAGATTAGAGCCATGAGGGAGACTAGACATCTACCACCCCACTACCACTATTGAATTAGAGCCATAAGGGAGACTAGACATCTACCAACCCACTATCAGATTAGAGCCATAAGTGAGACTAGACATCTACCACCCCACTACCAAATTAGAGCCATAAGGGAGTCTAGACATCTACCACCCCACTACCACTGTCAGATTAGAGCCATAAGGGAGCCTAGACATCTACCACCCCACTACCACTATCAGATTAGAGCCATAAGGGAGACTAGACATCTACCACCCCACTACCACTACCAGATTATAGCCATAAGGGAGACTAGACATCTACCACCCCACTACCACTACCAGACTAGAGCCATAAGGGAGACTAGACATCTACCACCCCACTACCAGTATCAGATTAGAGCCATAGGGGAGACTAGACATCTACCACTACCAGATTAGAGCCATAAGGGAGACTAGACATCTACCAACACACTACCACTATCAGATTAGAGCCATAAGGGAGACTAGACATCTACCACCCCACTACAACTACCAGATTATAGCCATAAGGGAGACTAGACATCTACCACCCCACTACCACTATCAGATTAGAGCCATAAGGGAGACTAGACGTCTACCACCCCACTACCACTACCAGATTAGGGCCATAGGGGAGACTAGACATCTACCACCCCACTACCAAATTATAGCCATAAGGGAGTCTAGACATCTACCACCCCACTGCCACTATCAGATTAGAGCCATAAGGGAGTCTAGACATCTACCACCCCACTACCACTATCAGATTAGAGCCATAAGGGAGACTAGACATCTACCACCCCACTACCACTATCAGATTAGAGCCATAAGGGAGACTAGACATCTACCACCACACTACCACTACCAGATTATAGCCATAAAGGAGTTTAGACATCTACCACCCCACTACCACTATCAGATTAGAGCCATAAGGGAGACTAGACATCTACCACCACACTACAACTATCAGATTAGAGCCATAAGGGAGACTAGACATCTACCACCCCACTACCACTATCAGATTAGAGCCATAAGGGAGACTAGACATCTACCACCCCACTATCAGATTAGAGCCATGAGGGAGACTAGACATCTACCACCCCACTACCACTATTGAATTAGAGCCATAAGGGAGACTAGACATCTACCACCCCACTACCACTATCAGATTAGAGCCATAAGGGAGACTAGACATCTACCACCCCACTACCACTATCAGATTAGAGCCATAAGGGAGACTAGACGTCTACCACCCCACTACCACTACCAGATTAGGGCCATAGGGGAGACTAGACATCTACCACCCCACTACCACTACCAGATTAGAGCCATAAGGGAGACTAGACATCTACCACCCCACTACCACTATCAGATTAGAGCCATAGGGGAGACTAGACATCTACCACCCCACTACCAAATTATAGCCATAAGGGAGTCTAGACATCTACCACCCCACTGCCACTATCAGATTAGAGCCATAAGGGAGTCTAGACATCTACCACCCCACTACCACTATCAGATTAGAGCCATAAGGGAGCCTAGACATCTACCACCACACTACCACTATCAGATTAGAGCCAGAAGGGAGACTAGACATCTACCACCCCACTACCACTATCAGATTAGAGCCATAAGGGAGACTAGACATCTACCACCCCACTACCACTATCAGTTTAGAGCCATAAGGGAGACTAGACATCTACACCCCACTACCACTATAAAAATAAGAGCCATAAGGGAGCCTAGACATCTACCAGCCCACTACCTCTATGAGATTAGAGCCTTAATGGAGACTAGACATCTACCACCCCACTACCACTACCAGATTATAGCCATAAGGGAGACTAGACATCTACCACCCCTCTACCACTATCAGATTAGAGCCAGAAGGGAGACTAGACATCTACCACCCCACTACCACTATCAGATTAGAGCCATAAGGGAGACTAGACATCTACCACCCCACTACCACTATCAGATTAGAGCCATAAGGGAGACTAGACGTCTACCACCCCACTACCACTACCAGATTAGGGCCATAGGGGAGACTAGACATCTACCACCCCACTACCACTACCAGATTAGAGCCATAAGGGAGACTAGACATCTACCACCCCACTACCACTATCAGATTAGAGCCATAGGGGAGACTAGACATCTACCACCCCACTACCAAATTATAGCCATAAGGGAGTCTAGACATCTACCACCCCACTGCCACTATCAGGTTAGAGCCATAAGGGAGTCTAGACATCTACCACCCCACTAACACTATCAGATTAGAGCCATAAGGGAGACTAGACATCTACCACCACACTACCACTATCAGATTAGAGCCAGAAGGGAGACTAGACATCTACCACCCCACTACCACTATCAGATTAGAGCCATAAGGGAGACTAGACATCTACCACCCCACTACCACTATCAGTTTAGAGCCATAAGGGAGACTAGACATCTACACCCCACTACCACTATAAAAATAAGAGCCATAAGGGAGCCTAGACATCTACCAGCCCACTACCTCTATGAGATTAGAGCCTTAAGGGAGACTAGACATCTACCACCCCACTATCAGATTAGAGCCATGAGGGAGACTAGACATCTACCACCCCACTACCACTATCAGATTAGAGCCATAGGGGAGACTAGACATCTACCACCCCACTATCAGATTAGAGCCATAAGTGACATTAGACATCTACCACCCACTACCAAATTAGAGCCATACGGGAGTCTTGACATCCACCACCCCACTACCACTATCAAATTAGAGCCATAAGGGAGACTAGACATCTACCACCCCACTACCACTATCAGATCAGAGCCATAGGGGAGACTAGACATCTAACACCCCACTATCAGATTAGAGCCATAAGTGAGATTAGACATCTACCACCCACCACCAAATTAGAGCCATACGGGAGTCTTGACATCTACCACCCCACTACCACTATCAGATTAGAGCCATAAGGGAGCCTAGACATCTACCACCCCACTACCACTATCAGATTAGAGCCATAAGGGAGACTAGACATCTACCACCCCACTACCACTACCAGATTATAGCCATAAGGGATACTAGACATCTACCACTACCAGATTAGAGCCATAAGGGAGACTAGACATCTACCAACACACTACCACTATCAGATTAGAGCCATAAGGGAGACTAGACATCTACCACCCCAGTACCACTATCAGATTAGAGCCATAAGGGAGACTAGACATCTACCACCCCACTACCACTACCAGATTATAGCCATAAAGGAGTTTAGACATCTACCACCCCACTACCACTATCAGATTAGAGCCATAAGGGAGACTAGACATCTACCACCACACTACAACTATCAGATTAGAGCCATAAGGGAGACTAGACATCTACCACCCCACTACCACTATCAGATTAGAGCCATAAGGGACACTAGACATCTACCACCCCACTATCAGATTAGAGCCATGAGGGAGACTAGACATCTACCACCCCACTACCACTATTGAATTAGAGCCATAAGGGAGACTAGACATCTACCAACCCACTATCAGATTAGAGCCATAAGTGAGACTAGACATCTACCACCCCACTACCAAATTAGAGCCATAAGGGAGTCTAGACATCTACCACCCCACTACCACTGTCTGATTAGAGCCATAAGGGAGCCTAGACATCTACCACCCCACTACCACTATCAGATTAGAGCCATAAGGGAGACTAGACATCTACCACCCCACTACCACTACCAGATTATAGCCATAAGGGAGACTAGACATCTACCACCCCACTACCACTACCAGACTAGAGCCATAAGGGAGACTAGACATCTACCACCCCACTACCAGTATCAGATTAGAGCCATAGGGGAGACTAGACATCTACCACTACCAGATTAGAGCCATAAGGGAGACTAGACATCTACCAACACACTACCACTATCAGATTAGAGCCATAAGGGAGACTAGACATCTACCACCCCACTACAACTACCAGATTATAGCCATAAGGGAGACTAGACATCTACCACCCCACTACCACTATCAGATTAGAGCCATAAGGGAGACTAGACGTCTACCACCCCACTACCACTACCAGATTAGGGCCATAGGGGAGACTAGACATCTACCACCCCACTACCAAATTATAGCCATAAGGGAGTCTAGACATCTACCACCCCACTGCCACTATCAGATTAGAGCCATAAGGGAGTCTAGACATCTACCACCCCACTACCACTATCAGATTAGAGCCATAAGGGAGACTAGACATCTACCACCCCACTACCACTATCAGATTAGAGCCATAAGGGAGACTAGACATCTACCACCACACTACCACTACCAGATTATAGCCATAAAGGAGTTTAGACATCTACCACCCCACTACCACTATCAGATTAGAGCCATAAGGGAGACTAGACATCTACCACCACACTACAACTATCAGATTAGAGCCATAAGGGAGACTAGACATCTACCACCCCACTACCACTATCAGATTAGAGCCATAAGGGAGACTAGACATCTACCACCCCACTATCAGATTAGAGCCATGAGGGAGACTAGACATCTACCACCCCACTACCACTATTGAATTAGAGCCATAAGGGAGACTAGACATCTACCACCCAACTATCAGATTAGAGCCATAAGTGAGACTAGACATCTACCACCCCACTACCAAATTAGAGCCATAAGGGAGTCTAGACATCTACCACCCCACTACCACTGTCAGATTAGAGCCATAAGGGAGACTAGACATCTACCACCCCACTACCACTATCAGATTAGAGCCATAAGGGAGACTAGACATCTACCACCCCACTACCACTACCAGATTATAGCCATAAGGGAGACTAGACATCTACCACCCCACTACCACTACCAGACTAGAGCCATAAGGGAGACTAGACATCTACCACCCCACTACCAGTATCAGATTAGAGCCATAGGGGAGACTAGACATCTACCACTACCAAATTAGAGCCATAAGGGAGACTAGACATCTACCAACACACTACCACTATCAGATTAGAGCCATAAGGGAGACTAGACATCTACCACCCCACTACAACTACCAGATTATAGCCATAAGGGAGACTAGACGTCTACCACCCCACTACCACTACCAGATTAGGGCCATAGGGGAGACTAGACATCTACCACCCCACTACCAAATTATAGCCATAAGGGAGTCTAGACATCTACCACCCCACTGCCACTATCAGATTAGAGCCATAAGGGAGTCTAGACATCTACCACCCCACTACCACTATCAGATTAGAGCCATAAGGGAGATTAGACATCTACCACCCCACTACCACTATCAGATTAGAGCCATAAGGGAGACTAGACATCTACCACCACACTACCACTACCAGATTATAGCCATAAAGGAGTTTAGACATCTACCACCCCACTACCACTATCAGATTAGAGCCATAAGGGAGACTAGACATCTACCACCACACTACAACTATCAGATTAGAGCCATAAGGGAGACTAGACATCTACCACCCCACTACCACTATCAGATTAGAGCCATAAGGGAGACTAGACATCTACCACCCCACTATCAGATTAGAGCCATGAGGGAGACTAGACATCTACCACCCCACTACCACTATTGAATTAGAGCCATAAGGGAGACTAGACATCTACCACCCAACTATCAGATTAGAGCCATAAGTGAGACTAGACATCTACCACCCCACTACCAAATTAGAGCCATAAGGGAGTCTAGACATCTACCACCCCACTACCACTGTCAGATTAGAGCCATAAGGGAGCCTAGACATCTACCACCCCACTACCACTATCAGATTAGAGCCATAAGGGAGACTAGACATCTACCACCCCACTACCACTACCAGATTATAGCCATAAGGGAGACTAGACATCTACCACCCCACTACCACTACCAGATTAGAGCCATAAGGGAGACTAGACATCTACCACCCCACTACCAGTATCAGATTAGAGCCATAGGGGAGACTAGACATCTACCACTACCAGATTAGAGCCATAAGGGAGACTAGACATCTACCAACACACTACCACTATCAGATTAGAGCCATAAGGGAGACTAGACATCTACCACCCCACTACAACTACCAGATTATAGCCATAAGGGAGACTAGACATCTACCACCCCACTACCACTATCAGATTAGAGCCATAAGGGAGACTAGACGTCTACCACCCCACTACCACTACCAGATTAGGGCCATAGGGGAGACTAGACATCTACCACCCCACTACCACTACCAGATTAGAGCCATAAGGGAGACTAGACATCTACCACCCCACTACCACTATCAGATTAGAGCCATAGGGGAGACTAGACATCTACCACCCCACTACCAAATTATAGCCATAAGGGAGTCTAGACATCTACCACCCCACTGCCACTATCAGATTAGAGCCATAAGGGAGCCTAGACATCTACCACCCCACTACCACTATCAGATTAGAGCCATAAGGGAGACTAGACATCTACCACCCCACTACCACTATCAGATTAGAGCCATAAGGGAGACTAGACATCTACCACCACACTACCACTATCAGATTAGAGCCAGAAGGGAGACTAGACATCTACCACCCCACTGCCACTATCAGATTAGAGCCATAAGGGAGACTACACATCTACCACCCCACTACCACTATCAGATTAGAGCCATAAGGGAGACTAGACGTCTACCACCCCACTACCACTACCAGATTAGGGCCATAGGGGAGACTAGACATCTACCACCCCACTACCACTTCCAGATTAGAGCCATAAGGGAGACTAGACATCTACCACCCCACTACCACTATCAGATTAGAGCCATAGGGGAGACTAGACATCTACCACCACACTACCAAATTATAGCCATAAGGGAGTCTAGACATCTACCACCCCACTGCCACTATCAGATTAGAGCCATAAGGGAGTCTAGACATCTACCACCCCACTAACACTATCAGATTAGAGCCATAAGGGAGACTAGACATCTACCACCCCACTACCACTATCAGATTAGAGCCATAAGGGAGACTAGACATCTACCACCACACTACCACTATCAGATTAGAGCCAGAAGGGAGACTAGACATCTACCACCCCACTACCACTATCAGATTAGAGCCATAAGGGAGACTAGACATCTACCACCCCACTACCACTATCAGTTTAGAGCCATAAGGGAGACTAGACATCTACACCCCACTACCACTATAAAAATAAGAGCCATAAGGGAGCCTAGACATCTACCAGCCCACTACCTCTATGAGATTAGAGCCATAAGGGAGACTAGACATCTACCACCCCACTATCAGATTAGAGCCATAAGTGACATTAGACATCTACCACCCACTACCAAATTAGAGCCATACGGGAGTCTTGACATCCACCACCCCATTACCACTATCAAATTAGAGCCATAAGGGAGACTAGACATCTACCACCCCACTACCACTATCAGATAAGAGCCATAGGGGAGACTAGACATCTACCACCCCACTATCAGATTAGAGCCATAAGTGAGATTAGACATCTACCACCCACTACCAAATTAGAGCCATACGGGAGTCTTGACATCTACCACCCCACTACCACTATCAGATTAGAGCCATAAGGGAGACTAGACATCTACCACCCCAATACCACTATCAGATTAGAGCCATAAGGGAGACTAGACATCTACCACCCCACTACCACTACCAGATTATAGCCATAAGGGAGACTAGACATCTACCACTACCAGATTAGAGCCATAAGGGAGACTAGACATCTACCAACACACTACCACTATCAGATTAGAGCCATAAGGGAGACTAGACATCTACCACCCCAGTACCACTATAAGATTAGAGCCATAAGGGAGACTAGACATCTACCACCCCACTACCACTACCAGATTATAGCCATAAAGGAGTTTAGACATCTACCACCCCACTACCACTATCAGATTAGAGCCATAAGGGAGACTAGACATCTACCACCCCACTACCACTATCAGATTAGAGCCATAAGGGAGACTAGACATCTGCCACCCCACTACCACTATCAGATTAGAGCCATAAGGGAGACTAGACATCTACCACCCCACTACCACTATCAGATTAGAGCCATAAGGGAGACTAGACATCTACCACCACACTACCACTATCAGATTAGAGCCATAAGGGAGACTAGACATCTACCACCCCACTACCACTATCAGATTAGAGCCATAAGGGAGACTAGACATCTACCACCCCACTACCACTATCAGATTAGAGCCATAAGGGAGACTAGACATCTGCCACCCCACTACCACTATCAGATTAGAGCCATAAGGGAGACTAGACATCTACCACCTCACTACCACTATCAGATTAGAGCCATAAAGCAGACTAGACATCTACCACATCACTACCACTATCAAATTAGAGCCATAAGGGAGACTGGACATCTACCACCCCACTACCACTATCAGATTAGAGCCATAAGGGAGACTAGACATCTACCACCCCACTATCAGATTAGAGCCATGAGGGAGACTAGACATCTACCACCCCACTACCACTATTGAATTAGAGCCATAAGGGAGACTAGACATCTACCACCCCACTATCAGATTAGAGCCATAAGTGAGACTAGACATCTACCACCCCACTACCAAATTAGAGCCATAAGGGAGTCTAGACATCTACCACCCCACTACCATTATCAGATTAGAGCCATAGGGGAGACTAGACATCTACCACCCCACTACCAAATTATAGCCATAAGGGAGTCTAGACATCTACCACCCCACTGCCACTATCAGATTAGAGCCATAAGGGAGTCTAGACATCTACCACCCCACTACCACTATCAGATTAGAGCCATAAGGGAGACTAGACATCTACCACCCCACTACCACTATCAGATTAGAGCCATAAGGGAGACTAGACATCTACCACCACACTACCACTATCAGATTAGAGCCAGAAGGGAGACTAGACATCTACCACCCCACTACCACTATCAGATTAGAGCCATAAGGGAGACTAGACATCTACCACCCCACCACCACTATCAGATTAGAGCCATAAGGGAGACTAGACGTCTACCACCCCACTACCACTACCAGATTAGGGCCATAGGGGAGACTAGACATCTACCACCCCACTACCACTACCAGATTAGAGCCATAAGGGAGACTAGACATCTACCACCCCACTACCACTATCAGATTAGAGCCATAGGGGAGACTAGACATCTACCACCCCACTACCAAATTATAGCCATAAGGGAGTCTAGACATCTACCACCCCACTGCCACTATCAGATTAGAGCCATAAGGGAGTCTAGACATCTACCACCCCACTAACACTATCAGATTAGAGCCATAAGGGAGACTAGACATCTACCACCACACTACCACTATCAGATTAGAGCCAGAAGGGAGACTAGACATCTACCACCCCACTACCACTATCAGATTAGAGCCATAAGGGAGACTAGACATCTACCACCCCACTACCACTATCAGTTTAGAGCCATAAGGGAGACTAGACATCTACACCCCACTACCACTATAAAAATAAGAGCCATAAGGGAGCCTAGACATATACCAGCCCACTACCTCTATGAGATTAGAGCCTTAAGGGAGACTAGACATCTACCACCCCACTATCAGATTAGAGCCATAAGTGACATTAGACATCTACCACCCACTACCAAATTAGAGCCATACGGGAGTCTTGACATCCACCACCCCACTACCACTATCAAATTAGAGCCATAAGGGAGACTAGACATCTACCACCCCACTACCACTATCAGATCAGAGCCATAGGGGAGACTAGACATCTACCACCCCACTATCAGATTAGAGCCATAAGTGAGATTAGACATCTACCACCCACTACCAAATTAGAGCCATACGGGAGTCTTGACATCTACCACCCCACTACCACTATCAGATTAGAGCCATAAGGGAGCCTAGACATCTACCACCCCACTACCACTATCAGATTAGAGCCATAAGGGAGACTAGACATCTACCACCCCACTACCACTACCAGATTATAGCCATAAGGGAGACTAGACATCTACCACTACCAGATTAGAGCCATAAGGGAGACTAGACATCTACCAACACACTACCACTATCAGATTAGAGCCATAAGGGAGACTAGACATCTACCACCCCAGTACCACTATCAGATTAGAGCCATAAGGGAGACTAGACATCTACCACCCCACTACCACTACCAGATTATAGCCATAAAGGAGTTTAGACATCTACCACCCCACTACCACTATCAGATTAGAGCCATAAGGGAGATTAGACATCTACCACCACACTACAACTATCAGATTAGAGCCATAAGGGAGACTAGACATCTACCACCCCACTACCACTATCAGATTAGAGCCATAAGGGAGACTAGACATCTACCACCCCACTATCAGATTAGAGCCATGAGGGAGACTAGACATCTACCACCCCACTACCACTATTTAATTAGAGCCATAAGGGAGACTAGACATCTACCACCCCACTATCAGATTAGAGCCATAAGTGAGACTAGACATCTACCACCCCACTACCAAATTAGAGCCATAAGGGAGTCTAGACATCTACCACCCCACTACCACTGTCAGATTAGAGCCATAAGGGAGCCTAGACATCTACCACCCCACTACCACTATCAGATTAGAGCCATAAGGGAGACTAGACATCTACCACCCCACTACCACTACCAGATTATAGCCATAAGGGAGACTAGACATCTACCACCCCACTACCACTATCAGATTAGAGCCATAAGGGAGACTAGACATCTACCACCCCACTACCACTACCAGATTAGAGCCATAAGGGAGACTAGACATCTACCACCCCACTACCACTATCAGATTAGAGCCATAAGGGAGACTAGACATCTACCACCCCACTACCACTACCAGATTATAGCCATAAGGGAGACTAGACATCTACCACCCCACTACCACTATCAGATTAGAGCCATAGGGGAGACTAGACATCTACCACCCCACTACAACTATCAGATTAGAGCCATAAGGGAGACTAGACATCTACCACCCCACTACCAGTATCAGATTAGAGCCATAAGGGAGACTAGACATCTAAAACTACCAGATTAGAGCCATAAGGGAGACTAGACATCTACCAACACACTACCACTATCAGATTAGAGCCATAAGGGAGACTAGACATCTACCACCCCACTACCACTACCAGATTATAGCCATAAGGGAGACTAGACATCTACCACCCCACTACCACTATCAGATTAGAGCCATAGGGGAGACTAGACATCTACCACCCCACTACCAAATTATAGCCATAAGGGAGTCTAGACATCTACCACCCCACTGCCACTATCAGATTAGAGCCATAAGGGAGTCTAGACATCTACCACCCCACTACCACTATCAGATTAGAGCCATAAGGGAGACTAGACATCTACCACCACACTACCACTATCAGATTAGAGCCAGAAGGGAGACTAGACATCTACCACCCCACTACCACTACCAGATTAGAGCCATAAGGGAGACTAGACATCTACCACCCCACTACCACTATCAGATTAGAGCCATAGGGGAGACTAGACATCTACCACCCCACTACCAAATTATAGCCATAAGGGAGTCTAGACATCTACCACCCCACTGCCACTATCAGATTAGAGCCATAAGGGAGTCTAGACATCTACCACCCCACTAACACTATCAGATTAGAGCCATAAGGGAGACTAGACATCTACCACCACACTACCACTATCAGATTAGAGCCAGAAGGGAGACTAGACATCTACCACCCCACTACCACTATCAGATTAGAGCCATAAGGGAGACTAGACATCTATCACCCCACTACCACTATCAGTTTAGAGCCATAAGGGAGACTAGACATCTACACCCCACTACCACTATAAAAATAAGAGCCATAAGGGAGCCTAGACATCTACCAGCCCACTACCTCTATGAGATTAGAGCCTTAAGGGAGACTAGACATCTACCACCCCACTATCAGATTAGAGCCATGAGGGAGACTAGACATCTACCACCCCACTACCACTATCAGATTAGAGCCATAGGGGAGACTAGACATCTACCACCCCACTATCAGATTAGAGCCATAAGTGACATTAGACATCTACCACCCACTACCAAATTAGAGCCATACGGGAGTCTTGACATCCACCACCCCACTACCACTATCAAATTAGAGCCATAAGGGAGACTAGACATCTACCACCCCACTACCACTATCAGATCAGAGCCATAGGGGAGACTAGACATCTAACACCCCACTATCAGATTAGAGCCATAAGTGAGATTAGACATCTACCACCCACCACCAAATTAGAGCCATACGGGAGTCTTGACATCTACCACCCTACTACCACTATCAGATTAGAGCCATAAGGGAGCCTAGACATCTACCACCCCACTACCACTATCAGATTAGAGCCATAAGGGAGACTAGACATCTACCACCCCACTACCACTACCAGATTATAGCCATAAGGGAGACTAGACATCTACCACCACCAGATTAGAGCCATAAGGGAGACTAGACATCTACCAACACACTACCACTATCAGATTAGAGCCATAAGGGAGACTAGACATCTACCACCCCAGTACCACTATCAGATTAGAGCCATAAGGGAGACTAGACATCTACCACCCCACTACCACTACCAGATTATAGCCATAAAGGAGTTTAGACATCTACCACCCCCCTACCACTATCAGATTAGAGCCATAAGGGAGACTAGACATCTACCACCACACTACAACTATCAGATTAGAGCCATAAGGGAGACTAGACATCTACCACCCCACTACCACTATCAGATTAGAGCCATAAGGGAGACTAGACATCTACCACCCCACTATCAGATTAGAGCCATGAGGGAGACTAGACATCTACCACCCCACTACCACTATTGAATTAGAGCCATAAGGGAGACTAGACATCTACCACCCCACTATCAGATTAGAGCCATAAGTGAGACTAGACATCTACCACCCCACTACCAAATTAGAGCCATAAGGGAGTCTAGACATCTACCACCCCACTACCACTGTCAGATTAGAGCCATAAGGGAGCCTAGACATCTACCACCCCACTACCACTATCAGATTAGAGCCATAAGGGAGACTAGACATCTACCACCCCACTACCACTACCAGATTATAGCCATAAGGGAGACTAGACATCTACCACCCCACTACCACTACCAGACTAGAGCCATAAGGGAGACTAGACATCTACCACCCCACTACCAGTATCAGATTAGAGCCATAGGGGAGACTAGACATCTACCACTACCAGATTAGAGCCATAAGGGAGACTAGACATCTACCAACACACTACCACTATCAGATTAGAGCCATAAGGGAGACTAGACATCTACCACCCCACTACAACTACCAGATTATAGCCATAAGGGAGACTAGACATCTACCAACCCACTACCACTATCAGATTAGAGCCATAAGGGAGACTAGACGTCTACCACCCCACTACCACTACCAGATTAGGGCCATAGGGGAGACTAGACATCTACCACCCCACTACCACTACCAGATTATAGCCATAAGGGAGACTAGACATCTACCACCCCACTACCACTATCAGATTAGAGCCATAAGGGAGACTAGACGTCTACCACCCCACTACCACTACCAGATTAGGGCCATAGGGGAGACTAGACATCTACCACCCCACTACCACTACCAGATTAGAGCCATAAGGGAGACTAGACATCTACCATCCCACTACCATTATCAGATTAGAGCCATAGGGGAGACTAGACATCTACCACCCCACTACCAAATTATAGCCATAAGGGAGTCTAGACATCTACCACCCCACTGCCACTATCAGATTAGAGCCATAAGGGAGTCTAGACATCTACCACCCCACTACCACTATCAGATTAGAGCAATAAGGGAGACTAGACATCTACCACCACACTACCACTATCAGATTAGAGCCAGAAGGGAGACTAGACATCTACCACCCCACTACCACTATCAGATTAGAGCCATAAGGGAGACTAGACATCTACCACCCCACTACCACTATCAGATTAGAGCCATAAGGGAGACTAGACGTCTACCACCCCACTACCACTACCAGATTAGGGCCATAGGGGAGACTAGACATCTACCACCCCACTACCACTACCAGATTAGAGCCATAAGGGAGACTAGACATCTACCACCCCACTACCACTATCAGTTTAGAGCCATAAGGGAGACTAGACATCTACACCCCACTACCACTATAAAAATAAGAGCCATAAGGGAGCCTAGACATCTACCAGCCCACTACCTCTATGAGATTAGAGCCTTAAGGGAGACTAGACATCTACCACCCCACTACCACTACCAGATTATAGCCATAAGGGAGACTAGACATCTACCACCCCTCTACCACTATCAGATTAGAGCCAGAAGGGAGACTAGACATCTACCACCCCACTACCACTATCAGATTAGAGCCATAAGGGAGACTAGACATCTACCACCCCACTACCACTATCAGATTAGAGCCATAAGGGAGACTAGACGTCTACCACCCCACTACCACTACCAGATTAGGGCCATAGGGGAGACTAGACATCTACCACCCCACTACCACTACCAGATTAGAGCCATAAGGGAGACTAGACATCTACCACCCCACTACCACTATCAGATTAGAGCCATAGGGGAGACTAGACATCTACCACCCCACTACCAAATTACAGCCATAAGGGAGTCTAGACATCTACCACCCCACTGCCACTATCAGATTAGAGCCATAAGGGAGTCTAGACATCTACCACCCCACTAACACTATCAGATTAGAGCCATAAGGGAGACTAGACATCTACCACCACACTACCACTATCAGATTAGAGCCAGAAGGGAGACTAGACATCTACCACCCCACTACCACTATCAGATTAGAGCCATAAGGGAGACTAGACATCTACCACCCCACTACCACTATCAGTTTAGAGCCATAAGGGAGACTAGACATCTACACCCCACTACCACTATAAAAATAAGAGCCATAAGGGAGCCTAGACATCTACCAGCCCACTACCTCTATGAGATTAGAGCCTTAAGGGAGACTAGACATCTACCACCCCACTATCAGATTAGAGCCATGAGGGAGACTAGACATCTACCACCCCACTACCACTATCAGATTAGAGCCATAGGGGAGACTAGACATCTACCACCCCACTATCAGATTAGAGCCATAAGTGACATTAGACATCTACCACCCACTACCAAATTAGAGCCATACGGGAGTCTTGACATCCACCACCCCACTACCACTATCAAATTAGAGCCATAAGGGAGACTAGACATCTACCACCCCACTACCACTATCAGATCAGAGCCATAGGGGAGACTAGACATCTAACACCCCACTATCAGATTAGAGCCATAAGTGAGATTAGACATCTACCACCCACCACCAAATTAGAGCCATACGGGAGTCTTGACATCTACCACCCCACTACCACTATCAGATTAGAGCCATAAGGGAGCCTAGACATCTACCACCCCACTACCACTATCAGATTAGAGCCATAAGGGAGACTAGACATCTACCACCCCACTACCACTACCAGATTATAGCCATAAGGGATACTAGACATCTACCACTACCAGATTAGAGCCATAAGGGAGACTAGACATCTACCAACACACTACCACTATCAGATTAGAGCCATAAGGGAGACTAGACATCTACCACCCCAGTACCACTATCAGATTAGAGCCATAAGGGAGACTAGACATCTACCACCCCACTACCACTACCAGATTATAGCCATAAAGGAGTTTAGACATCTACCACCCCACTACCACTATCAGATTAGAGCCATAAGGGAGACTAGACATCTACCACCACACTACAACTATCAGATTAGAGCCATAAGGGAGACTAGACATCTACCACCCCACTACCACTATCAGATTAGAGCCATAAGGGACACTAGACGTCTACCACCCCACTATCAGATTAGAGCCATGAGGGAGACTAGACATCTACCACCCCACTACCACTATTGAATTAGAGCCATAAGGGAGACTAGACATCTACCAACCCACTATCAGATTAGAGCCATAAGTGAGACTAGACATCTACCACCCCACTACCAAATTAGAGCCATAAGGGAGTCTAGACATCTACCACCCCACTACCACTGTCAGATTAGAGCCATAAGGGAGCCTAGACATCTACCACCCCACTACCACTATCAGATTAGAGCCATAAGGGAGAGTAGACATCTACCACCCCACTACCACTACCAGATTATAGCCATAAGGGAGACTAGACATCTACCACCCCACTACCACTACCAGACTAGAGCCATAAGGGAGACTAGACATCTACCACCCCACTACCAGTATCAGATTAGAGCCATAGGGGAGACTAGACATCTACCACTACCAGATTAGAGCCATAAGGGAGACTAGACATCTACCAACACACTACCACTATCAGATTAGAGCCATAAGGGAGACTAGACATCTACCACCCCACTACAACTACCAGATTATAGCCATAAGGGAGACTAGACATCTACCACCCCACTACCACTATCAGATTAGAGCCATAAGGGAGACTAGACGTCTACCACCCCACTACCACTACCAGATTAGGGCCATAGGGGAGACTAGACATCT
Organism: Salvelinus fontinalis; assembly: GCF_029448725.1. Taxonomy (NCBI): domain Eukaryota; kingdom Metazoa; phylum Chordata; class Actinopteri; order Salmoniformes; family Salmonidae; genus Salvelinus; species Salvelinus fontinalis. The sequence continues at coordinate 133,823 of NW_026600269.1, forward strand.
ACCACCCCACTACCAAATTATAGCCATAAGGGAGTCTAGACATCTACCACCCCACTGCCACTATCAGATTAGAGCCATAAGGGAGTCTAGACATCTACCACCCCACTACCACTATCAGATTAGAGCCATAAGGGAGACTAGACATCTACCACCACACTACCACTATCAGATTAGAGCCAGAAGGGAGACTAGACATCTACCACCCCACTACCACTATCAGATTAGAGCCATAAGGGAGACTAGACATCTACCACCCCACTACCACTATCAGATTAGAGCCATAAGGGAGACTAGACGTCTACCACCCCACTACCACTACCAGATTAGGGCCATAGGGGAGACTAGACATCTACCACCCCACTACCACTACCAGATTAGAGCCATAAGGGAGACTAGACATCTACCACCCCACTACCACTATCAGTTTAGAGCCATAAGGGAGACTAGACATCTACACCCCACTACCACTATAAAAATAAGAGCCATAAGGGAGCCTAGACATCTACCAGCCCACTACCTCTATGAGATTAGAGCCTTAAGGGAGACTAGACATCTACCACCCCACTACCACTACCAGATTATAGCCATAAGGGAGACTAGACATCTACCACCCCTCTACCACTATCAGATTAGAGCCAGAAGGGAGACTAGACATCTACCACCCCACTACCACTATCAGATTAGAGCCATAAGGGAGACTAGACATCTACCACCCCACTACCACTATCAGATTAGAGCCATAAGGGAGACTAGACGTCTACCACCCCACTACCACTACCAGATTAGGGCCATAGGGGAGACTAGACATCTACCACCCCACTACCACTACCAGATTAGAGCCATAAGGGAGACTAGACATCTACCACCCCACTACCACTATCAGATTAGAGCCATAGGGGAGACTAGACATCTACCACCCCACTACCAAATTACAGCCATAAGGGAGTCTAGACATCTACCACCCCACTGCCACTATCAGATTAGAGCCATAAGGGAGTCTAGACATCTACCACCCCACTAACACTATCAGATTAGAGCCATAAGGGAGACTAGACATCTACCACCACACTACCACTATCAGATTAGAGCCAGAAGGGAGACTAGACATCTACCACCCCACTACCACTATCAGATTAGAGCCATAAGGGAGACTAGACATCTACCACCCCACTACCACTATCAGTTTAGAGCCATAAGGGAGACTAGACATCTACACCCCATTACCACTATAAAAATAAGAGCCATAAGGGAGCCTAGACATCTACCAGCCCACTACCTCTATGAGATTAGAGCCTTAAGGGAGACTAGACATCTACCACCCCACTATCAGATTAGAGCCATGAGGGAGACTAGACATCTACCACCCCACTACCACTATCAGATTAGAGCCATAGGGGAGACTAGACATCTACCACCCCACTATCAGATTAGAGCCATAAGTGACATTAGACATCTACCACCCACTACCAAATTAGAGCCATACGGGAGTCTTGACATCCACCACCCCACTACCACTATCAAATTAGAGCCATAAGGGAGACTAGACATCTACCACCCCACTACCACTATCAGATCAGAGCCATAGGGGAGACTAGACATCTAACACCCCACTATCAGATTAGAGCCATAAGTGAGATTAGACATCTACCACCCACCACCAAATTAGAGCCATACGGGAGTCTTGACATCTACCACCCCACTACCACTATCAGATTAGAGCCATAAGGGAGCCTAGACATCTACCACCCCACTACCACTATCAGATTAGAGCCATAAGGGAGACTAGACATCTACCACCCCACTACCACTACCAGATTATAGCCATAAGGGATACTAGACATCTACCACTACCAGATTAGAGCCATAAGGGAGACTAGACATCTACCAACACACTACCACTATCAGATTAGAGCCATAAGGGAGACTAGACATCTACCACCCCAGTACCACTATCAGATTAGAGCCATAAGGGAGACTAGACATCTACCACCCCACTACCACTACCAGATTATAGCCATAAAGGAGTTTAGACATCTACCACCCCACTACCACTATCAGATTAGAGCCATAAGGGAGACTAGACATCTACCACCACACTACAACTATCAGATTAGAGCCATAAGGGAGACTAGACATCTACCACCCCACTACCACTATCAGATTAGAGCCATAAGGGACACTAGACGTCTACCACCCCACTATCAGATTAGAGCCATGAGGGAGACTAGACATCTACCACCCCACTACCACTATTGAATTAGAGCCATAAGGGAGACTAGACATCTACCAACCCACTATCAGATTAGAGCCATAAGTGAGACTAGACATCTACCACCCCACTACCAAATTAGAGCCATAAGGGAGTCTAGACATCTACCACCCCACTACCACTGTCAGATTAGAGCCATAAGGGAGCCTAGACATCTACCACCCCACTACCACTATCAGATTAGAGCCATAAGGGAGAGTAGACATCTACCACCCCACTACCACTACCAGATTATAGCCATAAGGGAGACTAGACATCTACCACCCCACTACCACTACCAGACTAGAGCCATAAGGGAGACTAGACATCTACCACCCCACTACCAGTATCAGATTAGAGCCATAGGGGAGACTAGACATCTACCACTACCAGATTAGAGCCATAAGGGAGACTAGACATCTACCAACACACTACCACTATCAGATTAGAGCCATAAGGGAGACTAGACATCTACCACCCCACTACAACTACCAGATTATAGCCATAAGGGAGACTAGACATCTACCACCCCACTACCACTATCAGATTAGAGCCATAAGGGAGACTAGACGTCTACCACCCCACTACCACTACCAGATTAGGGCCATAGGGGAGACTAGACATCTACCACCCCACTACCAAATTATAGCCATAAGGGAGTCTAGACATCTACCACCCCACTGCCACTATCAGATTAGAGCCATAAGGGAGTCTAGACATCTACCACCCCACTACCACTATCAGATTAGAGCCATAAGGGAGACTAGACATCTACCACCCCACTACCACTATCAGATTAGAGCCATAAGGGAGACTAGACATCTACCACCACACTACCACTACCAGATTATAGCCATAAAGGAGTTTAGACATCTACCACCCCACTACCACTATCAGATTAGAGCCATAAGGGAGACTAGACATCTACCACCACACTACAACTATCAGATTAGAGCCATAAGGGAGACTAGACATCTACCACCCCACTACCACTATCAGATTAGAGCCATAAGGGAGACTAGACATCTACCACCCCACTGTCAGATTAGAGCCATGAGGGAGACTAGACATCTACCACCCCACTACCACTATTGAATTAGAGCCATAAGGGAGACTAGACATCTACCACCCAACTATCAGATTAGAGCCATAAGTGAGACTAGACATCTACCACCCCACTACCAAATTAGAGCCATAAGGGAGTCTAGACATCTACCACCCCACTACCACTGTCAGATTAGAGCCATAAGGGAGCCTAGACATCTACCACCCCACTACCACTATCAGATTAGAGCCATAAGGGAGACTAGACATCTACCACCCCACTACCACTACCAGATAATAGCCATAAGGGAGACTAGACATCTACCACCCCACTACCACTACCAGATTAGAGCCATAAGGGAGACTAGACATCTACCACCCCACTACCAGTATCAGATTAGAGCCATAGGGGAGACTAGACATCTACCACTACCAGATTAGAGCCATAAGGGAGACTAGACATCTACCAACACACTACCACTATCAGATTAGAGCCATAAGGGAGACTAGACATCTACCACCCCACTACAACTACCAGATTATAGCCATAAGGGAGACTAGACATCTACCACCACACTACCACTATCAGATTAGAGCCATAAGGGAGACTAGACGTCTACCACCCCACTACCACTACCAGATTAGGGCCATAGGGGAGACTAGACATCTACCACCCCACTACCACTACCAGATTAGAGCCATAAGGGAGCCTAGACATCTACCACCCCACTACCACTATCAGATTAGAGCCATAGGGGAGACTAGACATCTACCACCCCACTACCAAATTATAGCCATAAGGGAGTCTAGACATCTACCACCCCACTGCCACTATCAGATTAGAGCCATAAGGGAGCCTAGACATCTACCACCCCACTACCACTATCAGATTAGAGCCATAAGGGAGACTAGACATCTACCACCCCACTACCACTATCAGATTAGAGCCATAAGGGAGACTAGACATCTACCACCCCACTACCACTATCAGATTAGAGCCAGAAGGGAGACTAGACATCTACCACCCCACTACCACTATCAGATTAGAGCCATAAGGGAGACTACACATCTACCACCCCACTACCACTATCAGATTAGAGCCATAAGGGAGACTAGACGTCTACCACCCCACTACCACTACCAGATTAGGGCCATAGGGGAGACTAGACATCTACCACCCCACTACCACTTCCAGATTAGAGCCATAAGGGAGACTAGACATCTACCACCCCACTACCACTATCAGATTAGAGCCATAGGGGAGACTAGACATCTACCACCACACTACCAAATTATAGCCATAAGGGAGTCTAGACATCTACCACCCCACTGCCACTATCAGATTAGAGCCATAAGGGAGTCTAGACATCTACCACCCCACTAACACTATCAGATTAGAGCCATAAGGGAGACTAGACATCTACCACCCCACTACCACTATCAGATTAGAGCCATAAGGGAGACTAGACATCTACCACCACACTACCACTATCAGATTAGAGCCAGAAGGGAGACTAGACATCTACCACCCCACTACCACTATCAGATTAGAGCCATAAGGGAGACTAGACATCTACCACCCCACTACCACTATCAGTTTAGAGCCATAAGGGAGACTAGACATCTACACCCCACTACCACTATAAAAATAAGAGCCATAAGGGAGCCTAGACATCTACCAGCCCACTACCTCTATGAGATTAGAGCCATAAGGGAGACTAGACATCTACCACCCCACTATCAGATTAGAGCCATAAGTGACATTAGACATCTACCACCCACTACCAAATTAGAGCCATACGGGAGTCTTGACATCCACCACCCCACTACCACTATCAAATTAGAGCCATAAGGGAGACTAGACATCTACCACCCCACTACCACTATCAGATCAGAGCCATAGGGGAGACTAGACATCTACCACCCCACTATCAGATTAGAGCCATAAGTGAGATTAGACATCTACCACCCACTACCAAATTAGAGCCATACGGGAGTCTTGACATCTACCACCCCACTACCACTATCAGATTAGAGCCATAAGGGAGACTAGACATCTACCACCCCAATACCACTATCAAATTAGAGCCATATGGGAGACTAGACATCTACCACCCCACTACCACTACCAGATTATAGCCATAAGGGAGACTAGACATCTACCACTACCAGATTAGAGCCATAAGGGAGACTAGACATCTACCAACACACTACCACTATCAGATTAGAGCCATAAGGGAGACTAGACATCTACCACCCCAGTACCACTATAAGATTAGAGCCATAAGGGAGACTAGACATCTACCACCCCACTACCACTACCAGATTATAGCCATAAAGGAGTTTAGACATCTACCACCCCACTACCACTATCAGATTAGAGCCATAAGGGAGACTAGACATCTACCACCCCACTACCACTATCAGATTAGAGCCATAAGGGAGACTAGACATCTGCCACCCCACTACCACTATCAGATTAGAGCCATAAGGGAGACTAGACATCTACCACCCCACTACCACTATCAGATTAGAGCCATAAGGGAGACTAGACATCTACCACCACACTACCACTATCAGATTAGAGCCATAAGGGAGACTAGACATCTACCACCCCACTACCACTATCAGATTAGAGCCATAAGGGAGACTAGACATCTACCACCCCACTACCCATATCAGATTAGAGCCATAAGGGAGACTAGACATCTGCCACCCCACTACCACTATCAGATTAGAGCCATAAGGGAGACTAGACATCTACCACCTCACTACCACTATCAGATTAGAGCCATAAAGCAGACTAGACATCTACCACATCACTACCACTATCAAATTAGAGCCATAAGGGAGACTGGACATCTACCACCCCACTACCACTATCAGATTAGAGCCATAAGGGAGACTAGACATCTACCACCCCACTATCAGATTAGAGCCATGAGGGAGACTAGACATCTACCACCCCACTACCACTATTGAATTAGAGCCATAAGGGAGACTAGACATCTACCACCCCACTATCAGATTAGAGCCATAAGTGAGACTAGACATCTACCACCCCACTACCAAATTAGAGCCATAAGGGAGTCTAGACATCTACCACCCCACTACCACTGTCAGATTAGAGCCATAAGGGAGCCTAGACATCTACCACCCCACTACCACTATCAGATTAGAGCCATAAGGGAGACTAGACATCTACCACCCCACTACCACTACCAGATTATAGCCATAAGGGAGACTAGACATCTACCACCCCACTACCACTATCAGATTAGAGCCATAAGGGAGACTAGACATCTCCCACCCCACTACCACTACCAGATTAGAGCCATAAGGGAGACTAGACATCTACCACCCCACTACCAGTATCAGATTAGAGCCATAGGGGAGACTAGACATCTACCACTACCAGATTAGAGCTATAAGGGAGACTAGACATCTACCAACACACTACCACTATCAGATTAGAGCCATAAGGGAGACTAGACATCTACCACCCCACTACCACTATCAGATTAGAGCCATACGGGAGACTAGACGTCTACCACCCCACTACCACTACCAGATTATAGCCATAAGGGAGACTAGACATCTACCACCCCACTACCACTATCAGATTAGAGCCATAGGGGAGACTAGACATCTACCACCCCACTACAACTATCAGATTAGAGCCATAAGGGAGACTAGACATCTACCACCCCACTACCAGTATCAGATTAGAGCCATAAGGGAGACTAGACATCTACCACTACCAGATTAGAGCCATAAGGGAGACTAGACATCTACCAACACACTACCACTATCAGAATAGAGCCATAAGGGAGACTAGACATCTACCACCCCACTACCACTATCAGATTAGAGCCATAAGGGAGACTAGACATCTACCACCCCACTACCACTATCAGATTAGAGCCATAAGGGAGGCTGGACATCTACCACCCCACTATCAGATTAGAGCCATGAGGGAGACTAGACATCTACCAACCCACTACCACTATCAAATTAGAGCCATAAGGAAGACTAGACATCTACCAGCCCACTACCACTATCAGATTAGAGCCATAAGGGAAACTAGACATCTACCACCCCACTAACAGATTAGTGCCATAAGTGAGACTAGACATCAACCACCCCACTACCAAATTAGAGCCATAAAGGAGTCTAGACATCTACCACCCCACTACCAATATCAGATTAGAGCCATAAGGGAGCCTAGACATCTATCACCCCACTACCACTATCAGATTAGAGCCATAAGGGAGACTAGACATCTACCACCCCACTACCACTACCAGATTAGAGCCATAAGGGAGACTAGACATCTACCACTACCAGATTAGAGCCATAAGGGAGACTAGACATCTACCAGCTTACTACCACTATCAGATTAGAGCCATAAGGCAGACTAGACATCTACCACCCCACTACCACTATCAGATTAGAGCCATAAGGGAGACTAGACATCTACCACCCCACTACCACTATCAGATTAGAGCCATAAGGGAGACTAGACATCTACCACCACACTACCACTATCAGATTAGAGCCAGAAGGGAGACTAGACATCTACCACCCCACTACCACTATCAGATTAGAGCCATAAGGGAGACTAGACATCTACCACCCCACTACCACTATCAGATTAGAGCCATAAGGGAGACTAGACATCTACACCCCACTACCACTATAAAAATAAGAGCCATAAGGGAGACTAGACATCTACCACCCCACTACCTCTATCAGATTAGAGCCATAAGGGAGACTAGACATCTACCACCCCACTATCAGATTAGAGCCATGAGGGAGACTAGACATCCACCACCCCACTACCACTATCAAATTAGAGCCATAAGGGAGACTAGACATCTACCACCCCACTACCACTATCAGATTAGAGCCATAGGGGAGACTAGACATCTACCACCCCACTATCAGATTAGAGCCATAAGTGAGACTAGACATCTACCACCCCACTACCAAATTAGAGCCATAAGGGAGTCTTGACATCTACCACCCCACTACCACTATCAGATTAGAGCCATAAGGGAGCCTAGACATCTACCACCCCACTACCACTACCAGATTAGAGCCATAAGGGAGACTAGACATCTACCACCCCACTACCACTATCAGATTAGAGCCATAAGGGAGACAAGACATCTACCACCCCACTACCATTATCAGATTAGAGCCATAAGGGAGACTAGACATCTACCACCCCACTACCAGTATCAGATTAGAGCCATAGGGGAGACTAGACATCTACCACTACCAGATTAGAGCCATAAGGGAGACTAGACATCTACCAACACACTACCACTATCAGATTAGAGCCATAAGGGAGACTAGACATCTACCACCCCACTACCACTATCGGATTAGAGCCATAAGGGAGACTAGACATCTACCACCCCACTACCAGATTATAGTCATAAGGGAGACTAGACATCTACCACCCCACTACCACTATCAGATTAGAGCCATAAGGGAGAATAGACATCTACCACCCCACTACCACTATCAGATTAGAGCCATAAGGGAGACTAGACATCTACCACCCCACTACCACTATCAGATTAGAGCCATAAGGGAGCCTAGACATCTACCACCCCACTATCAGATTAGAGCCATGAGGGAGACTAGACATCTACCACCGCACTACCACTATCAAATTAGAGCCATAAGGGAGACTAGACATCTACCACCCCACTACCACTATCAGATTAGAGCCATAAGGGAGACTAGACATCTACCACCCCACTACCAGTATCAGATTAGAGCCATAGGGGAGACTAGACATCTACCACTACCAGATTAGAGCCATAAGGGAGACTAGACATCTACCAACACACTACCACTATCAGATTAGAGCCATAAGGGAGACTAGACATCTACCACCCCACTACCACTATCGGATTAGAGCCATAAGGGAGACTAGACATCTACCACCCCACTACCAGATTATAGTCATAAGGGAGACTAGACATCTACCACCCCACTACCACTATCAGATTAGAGCCATAAGGGAGAATAGACATCTACCACCACACTACCACTATCACATTAGAGCCATAAGGGAGACTAGACATCTACCAGCCCACTACCACTATCAGATTAGAGCCATAAGGGAGACTAGACATCTACCACTACCAGATTAGAGCCATAAGGGAGACTAGACATCTACCACCTTACTACCACTATCAGATTAGAGCCATAAGGCAAAATAGACATCTACCACCCCACTACCACTATCAGATTAGAGCCATAAGGGAGACTAGACATCTACCACCCCACTATCAGATTAGAGCCATGAGGGAGACTAGACATCTACCACCGCACTACCACTATCAAATTAGAGCCATAAGGGAGACTAGACATCTACCACCCCACTACCACTATCAGATTAGAGCCATAAGGGAGACTAGACATCTACCACCCCACTAACAGATTAGAGCCATAAGTGAGACTAGACATCAACCACCCCACTACCAAATTAGAGCCATAAAGGAGTCTAGACATCTACCACCCAACTACCACTATCAGATTAGAGCCATAAGGGAGCCTAGACATCTACCACCCACTACCACTATCAGATTAGAGCCATAAGGGAGACTAGACATCTACCACCCCACTCCCACTATCAAATTAGAGCCATAAGGGAGACTAGACATCTACCACCCCACTACCAGATTATAGCCATAAGGGAGACTAGACATCTACCACCGCACTACCACTATCAGATTAGAGCCATAAGGGAGACTAGACATCTACCACCCCACTAACACTACCAGATTAGAGCCATAAGGGAGACTAGACATCTACCACCCCAACTACCACTAACAGATTAGAGACATAAGGGAGACTAGACATCTACCACCTTACTACCACTATCAGATTAGAGCCATAAGGCAAAATAGACATCTACAACCCCACTACCACTATCAGATTAGAGCCATAAGGGAGACTAGACATCTACCACCCCACTACCACTATCAGATTAGAGCCATAAGGGAGCCTAGACATCTACCACCCCACTACCACTATCAGATTAGAGCCATAAGGGAGACTAGACATCTACCACCCCACTATCAGATTAGAGCCATGAGGGAGACTAGACATCTACCACCGCACTACCACTATCAAATTAGAGCCATAAGGGAGACTAGACATCTACCACCCCACTACCACTATCAGATTAGAGCCATAAGGGAGACTAGACATCTACCACCCCACTAACAGATTAGAGCCATAAGTGAGACTAGACATCAACCACCCCACTACCAAATTAGAGCCATAAAGGAGTCTAGACATCTACCACCCCACTACCACTATCAGATTAGAGCCATAAGGGAGCCTAGACATCTACCACCCACTACCACTATCAGATTAGAGCCATAAGGGAGACTAGACATCTACCACCCCACTACCACTATCAAATTAGAGCCATAAGGGAGACTAGACATCTACCACCCCACTACCAGATTATAGCCATAAGGGAGACTAGACATCTACCACCGCACTACCACTATCAGATTAGAGCCATAAGGGAGACTAGACATCTACCACCCCACTACCACTACCAGATTAGAGCCATAAGGGAGACTAGACATCTACCACCCCACTACCACTACCAGATTAGAGCCATAAGGGAGACTAGACATCTACCACCCCACTACCACTATCAAATTAGAGCCATAAGGGAGACTAGATATCTACCACCATCAGATTAGAGCCATAAGGGAGACTAGACATCTACCACCCCACTACCACTATCAGATTAGAGCCATAAGGGAAACTAGACATCTACCACCCCACTATCAGATTAGAGCCATAAGTGAGACTAGACATCTACCACCCCACTACCAAATTATAGCCATAAGGAGTCTAGACATCTACCACCCCACTACCAAATTATAGCCATAAGGAGTCTAGACATCTACCACCCCACTGCCACTATCAGATTAGAGCCATAAGGGAGACTAGACATCTACCACCACACTACCACTATCAGATTAGAGCCATAAGGGAGACTAGACATCTACCACCCCACTACCACTATCAAATTAGAGCCATAAGGGAGACTAGACATCTACCACCCCACTACCAAATTAGAGCCATAAAGGAGTCTAGACATCTACCACCCCACTACCACTAGCAGATTAGAGCCATAAGGGAGCCTAGACATCTACCACCCACTACCACTATCAGATTAGAGCCATAAGGGAGACTAGACATCTACCACCCCACTACCACTATCAAATTAGAGCCATAAGGGAGACTAGACATCTACCACCCCACTACCAGATTATAGCCATAAGGGAGACTAGACATCTACCACTGCACTACCACTATCAGATTAGAGCCATAAGGGAGACTAGACATCTACCACCCCACTACCACTATCAGATTAGAGCCATAAGGGAGACTAGACATCTACCACCCCACTATCAGATTAGAGCCATAAGTGAGACTAGACATCTACCACCCCACTACCAAATTATAGCCATAAGGGAGTCTAGACATCTACCACCCCACTGCCACTATCAGATTAGAGCCATAAGGGAGACTAGACATCTACCACCCCACTACCACTATCAGATTAGAGCCATAACGGAGACTAGACATCTACCACCCCACTACCACTATCAGATTAGAGCCATAAGGGAGACTAGACATCTACCACCCCACTACCACTACCAGAAAAGAGCCATAAGGGAGACTAGACATCTACCACCCCACTACCACTACCAGATTAGAGCCATAAGGGAGACTAGACATCTACCACCCCACTACCACTATCAAATTAGAGCCATAAGGGAGACTAGATATCTACCACCATCAGATTAGAGCCATAAGGGAGACTAGACATCTACCACCATCAGATTAGAGCCATAAGGGAGACTAGACATCTACCACCCCACTATCAGATTAGAGCCATAAATTAGTCTAGAAATCTACCACCCCACTGCCACTATCAGATTAGAGCCATAAGGGAGACTAGACATCTACCACCCCACTACCACTATCAGATTAGAGCCATAAGGGAGACTAGACATCTACCACCCCACTACCACTATCAGATTAGAGCCATAAGGGAGACTAGACATCTACCACCACACTACCACTATCAGATTAGAGCCAGAAGGGAGACTAGACATCTACCACCCCAATACCACTATCAGATTAGAGCCATAAGGGATACTAGACATCTACCACCCAACTACCACTATCAGATTAGAGCCATAAGGGAGACTAGACATCTACACCCCACTACCACTATAAAAATAAGAGCCATAAGGGATACTAGACATCTACCACCCCACTACCTCTATCAGATTAGAGCCATAAGGGAGACTAGACATCTACCACCCCACTATCAGATTAGAGCCATGAGGGAGACTAGACATCCACCACCCCACTACCACTATCAAATTAGAGCCATAAGGGAGACTAGACATCTACCACCCCACTACCACTATCAGATTAGAGCCATAGGGGAGACTAGACATCTACCACCCCACTATCAGATTAGAGCCATAAGTGAGACTAGACATCTACCACCCCACTACCAAATTAGAGCCATAAGGGAGTCTTGACATCTACCACCCCACTACCACTATCAGATTAGAGCCATAAGGGAGCCTAGACATCTACCACCCCACTACCACTACCAGATTATAGCCATAAGGGAGACTAGACATCTACCACCCCACTACCACTATCAGATTAGAGCCATAAGGGAGACAAGACATCTACCACCCCACTACCATTATCAGATTAGAGCCATAAGGGAGACTAGACATCTACCACCCCACTACCAGTATCAGATTAGAGCCATAGGGGAGACTAGACATCTACCACTACCAGATTAGAGCCATAAGGGAGCCTAGACATCTACCAACACACTACCACTATCAGATTAGAGCCATAAGGGAGACTAGACATCTACCACCCCACTACCACTATCGGATTAGAGCCATAAGGGAGACTAGACATCTACCACCCCACTACCAGATTATAGTCATAAGGGAGACTAGACATCTACCACCCCACTACCACTATCAGATTAGAGCCATAAGGGAGAATAGACATCTACCACCACACTACCACTATCACATTAGAGCCATAAGGGAGACTAGACATCTACCAGCCCACTACCACTATCAGATTAGAGCCATAAGGGAGACTAGACATCTACCACTACCAGATTAGAGCCATAAGGGAGACTAGACATCTACCACCTTACTACCACTATCAGATTAGAGCCATAAGGCAAAATAGACATCTACCACCCCACTACCACTATCAGATTAGAGCCATAAGGGAGACTAGACATCTACCACCCCACTACCACTATCAGATTAGAGCCATAAGGGAGCCTAGACATCTACCACCCCACTACCACTATCACATTAGAGCCATAAGGGAGACTAGACATCTACCACCCCACTATCAGATTAGAGCCATGAGGGAGACTAGACATCTACCACCGCACTACCACTATCAAATTAGAGCCAGAAGGGAGACTAGACATCTACCACCCCACTACCACTATCAGATTAGAGCCATAAGGGAGACTAGACATCTACCACCCCACTAACAGATTAGAGCCATAAGTGAGACTAGACATCAACCACCCCACTACCAAATTAGAGCCATAAAGGAGTCTAGACATCTACCACCCCACTACCACTATCAGATTAGAGCCATAAGGGAGCCTAGACATCTACCACCCACTACCACTATCAGATTAGAGCCATAAGGGAGACTAGACATCTACCACCCCACTCCCACTATCAAATTAGAGCCATAAGGGAGACTAGACATCTACCACCCCACTACCAGATTATAGCCATAAGGGAGACTAGACATCTACCACCGCACTACCACTATCAGATTAGAGCCATACGGGAGACTAGACATCTACCACCTTACTACCACTATCAGATTAGAGCCATAAGGCAAAATAGACATCTACCACCCCACTACCACTATCAGATTAGAGCCATAAGGGAGACTAGACATCTACCACCCCACTACCACTATCAGATTAGAGCCATAAGGGAGCCTAGACATCTACCACCCCACTACCACTATCAGATTAGAGCCATAAGGGAGACTAGACATCTACCACCCCACTATCAGATTAGAGCCATGAGGGAGACTAGACATCTACCACCGCACTACCACTATCAAATTAGAGCCAGAAGGGAGACTAGACATCTACCACCCCACTACCACTATCAGATTAGAGCCATAAGGGAGACTAGACATCTACCACCCCACTACCACTATCAGATTAGAGCCATAACGGAGACTAGACATCTACCACCCCACTACCACTATCAGATTAGAGCCATAAGGGAGACTAGACATCTACCACCCCACTACCACTACCAGAAAAGAGCCATAAGGGAGACTAGACATCTACCACCCCACTACCACTACCAGATTAGAGCCATAAGGGAGACTAGACATCTACCACCCCACTACCACTATCAAATTAGAGCCATAGGGGAGACTAGATATCTACCACCATCAGATTAGAGCCATAAGGGAGACTAGACATCTACCACCATCAGATTAGAGCCATAAGGGAGACTAGACATCTACCACCCCACTATCAGATTAGAGCCATAAATTAGTCTAGACATCTACCACCCCACTGCCACTATCAGATTAGAGCCATAAGGGAGACTAGACATCTACCACCCCACTACCACTATCAGATTAGAGCCATAAGGGAGACTAGACATCTACCACCCCACTACCACTATCAGATTAGAGCCATAAGGGAGACTAGACATCTACCACCACACTACCACTATCAGATTAGAGCCAGAAGGGAGACTAGACATCTACCACCCCACTACCACTATCAGATTAGAGCCATAAGGGAGACTAGACATCTACCACCCCACTATCAGATTAGAGCCATAAGGGAGACTAGACATCTACACCCCACTACCACTATAAAAATAAGAGCCATAAGGGAGACTAGACATCTACCACCCCACTACCTCTATCAGATTAGAGCCATAAGGGAGACTAGACATCTACCACCCCACTATCAGATTAGAGCCATGAGGGAGACTAGACATCCACCACCCCACTACCACTATCAAATTAGAGCCATAAGGGAGACTAGACATCTACCACCCCACTACCACTATCAGATTAGAGCCATAGGGGAGACTAGACATCTACCACCCCACTATCAGATTAGAGCCATAAGTGAGACTAGACATCTACCACCCCACTACCAAATTAGAGCCATAAGGGAGTCTTGACATCTACCACCCCACTACCACTATCAGATTAGAGCCATAAGGGAGCCTAGACATCTACCACCCCACTACCACTACCAGATTATAGCCATAAGGGAGACTAGACATCTACCACCCCACTACCACTATCAGATTAGAGCCATAAGGGAGACAAGACATCTACCACCCCACTACCATTATCAGATTAGAGCCATAAGGGAGACTAGACATCTACCACCCCACTACCAGTATCAGATTAGAGCCATAGGGGAGACTAGACATCTACCACTACCAGATTAGAGCCATAAGGGAGACTAGACATCTACCAACACGCTACCACTATCAGATTAGAGCCATAAGGGAGACTAGACATCTACCACCCCACTACCACTATCGGATTAGAGCCATAAGGGAGACTAGACATCTACCACCCCACTACCAGATTATAGTCATAAGGGAGACTAGACATCTACCACCCCACTACCACTATCAGATTAGAGCCATAAGGGAGAATAGACATCTACCACCACACTACCACTATCACATTAGAGCCATAAGGGAGACTAGACATCTACCAGCCCACTACCACTATCAGATTAGAGCCATAAGGGAGACTAGACATCTACCACTACCAGATTAGAGCCATAAGGGAGACTAGACATCTACCACCTTACTACCACTATCAGATTAGAGCCATAAGGCAAAATAGACATCTACCACCCCACTACCACTATCAGATTAGAGCCATAAGGGAGACTAGACATCTACCACCCCACTACCACTATCAGATTAGAGCCATAAGGGAGCCTAGACATCTACCACCCCACTACCACTATCAGATTAGAGCCATAAGGGAGACTAGACATCTACCACCCCACTATCAGATTAGAGCCATGAGGGAGACTAGACATCTACCACCGCACTACCACTATCAAATTAGAGCCAGAAGGGAGACTAGACATCTACCACCCCACTACCACTATCAGATTAGAGCCATAAGGGAGACTAGACATCTACCACCCCACTAACAGATTAGAGCCATAAGTGAGACTAGACATCAACCACCCCACTACCAAATTAGAGCCATAAAGGAGTCTAGACATCTACCACCCCACTACCACTATCAGATTAGAGCCATAAGGGAGCCTAGACATCTACCACCCACTACCACTATCAGATTAGAGCCATAAGGGAGACTAGACATCTACCACCCCACTCCCACTATCAAATTAGAGCCATAAGGGAGACTAGACATCTACCACCCCACTACCAGATTATAGCCATAAGGGAGACTAGACATCTACCACCGCACTACCACTATCAGATTAGAGCCATACGGGAGACTAGACATCTACCACCCCACTACCACTACCAGATTAGAGCCATAAGGGAGACTAGACATCTACCACCTTACTACCACTATCAGATTAGAGCCATAAGGCAAAATAGACATCTACCACCCCACTACCACTATCAGATTAGAGCCATAAGGGAGACTAGACATCTACCACCCCACTACCACTATCAGATTAGAGCCATAAGGGAGCCTAGACATCTACCACCCCACTACCACTATCAGATTAGAGCCATAAGGGAGACTAGACATCTACCACCCCACTATCAGATTAGAGCCATGTGGGAGACTAGACATCTACCACCGCACTACCACTATCAAATTAGAGCCAGAAGGGAGACTAGACATCTACCACCCCACTACCACTATCAGATTAGAGCCATAAGGGAGACTAGACATCTACCACCCCACTAACAGATTAGAGCCATAAGTGAGACTAGACATCAACCACCCCACTACCAAATTAGAGCCATAAAGGAGTCTAGACATCTACCACCCCACTACCACTATCAGATTAGAGCCATAAGGGAGCCTAGACATCTACCACCCACTACCACTATCAAATTAGAGCCATAAGGGAGACTAGACATCTACCACCCCACTCCCACTATCAAATTAGAGCCATAAGGGAGACTAGACATCTACCACCCCACTACCAGATTATAGCCATAAGGGAGACTAGACATCTACCACCGCACTACCACTATCAGATTAGAGCCATACGGGAGACTAGACATCTACCACCCCACTACCACTACCAGATTAGAGCCATAAGGGAGACTAGACATCTACCACCCCACTACCACTACCAGATTAGAGCCATAAGGGAGACTAGACATCTACCACCTTACTACCACTATCAGATTAGAGCCATAAGGCAAAATAGACATCTACCACCCCACTACCACTATCAGATTAGAGCCATAAGGGAGACTAGACATCTTCCACCCCACTACCACTATCAGATTAGAGCCATAAGGGAGCCTAGACATCTACCACCCCACTACCACTATCAGATTAGAGCCATAAGGGAGACTAGACATCTACCACCCCACTATCAGATTAGAGCCATGAGGGAGACTAGACATCTACCACCGCACTACCACTATCAAATTAGAGCCATAAGGGAGACTAGACATCTACCACCCCACTACCACTATCAGATTAGAGCCATAAGGGAGACTAGACATCTACCACCCCACTAACAGATTAGAGCCATAAGTGAGACTAGACATCAACCACCCCACTACCAAATTAGAGCCATAAAGGAGTCTAGACATCTACCACCCCACTACCACTATCAGATTAGAGCCATAAGGGAGCCTAGACATCTACC
Organism: Salvelinus fontinalis; assembly: GCF_029448725.1. Classification (NCBI taxonomy): domain Eukaryota; kingdom Metazoa; phylum Chordata; class Actinopteri; order Salmoniformes; family Salmonidae; genus Salvelinus; species Salvelinus fontinalis. The sequence continues at coordinate 152,083 of NW_026600269.1, forward strand.
ACCCACTACCACTATCAGATTAGAGCCATAAGGGAGACTAGACATCTACCACCCCACTACCACTATCAAATTAGAGCCATAAGGGAGACTAGACATCTACCACCCCACTACCAGATTATAGCCATAAGGGAGACTAGACATCTACCACCGCACTACCACTATCAGATTAGAGCCATAAGGGAGACTAGACATCTACCACCCCACTACCACTACCAGATTAGAGCCATAAGGGAGACTAGACATCTACCACCCCACTACCACTACCAGATTAGAGCCATAAAGGAGACTAGACATCTACCACCCCACTACCACTATCAAATTAGAGCCATAAGGGAGACTAGATATCTACCACCATCAGATTAGAGCCATAAGGGAGACTAGACATCTACCACCCCACTACCACTATCAGATTAGAGCCATAAGGGAGACTAGACATCTACCACCCCACTATCAGATTAGAGCCATAAGTGAGACTAGACATCTACCACCCCACTACCAAATTATAGCCATAAGGGAGTCTAGACATCTACCACCCCACTGCCACTATCAGATTAGAGCCATAAGGGAGACTAGACATCTACGACCCCACTACCACTATGAGATTAGAGCCATAAGGGAGACTAGACATCTACCACCACACTACCACTATCAGATTAGAGCCAGAAGGGAGACTAGACATCTACCACCCCACTACCACTATCAGATTAGAGCCATAAGGGAGACTAGACATCTACCACCCCACTACCACTATCAGATTAGAGCCATAAGGGAGACTAGACATCTACACCCCACTACCACTATAAAAATAAGAGCCATAAGGGAGACTAGACATCCACCACCCCACTACCACTATCAAATTAGAGCCATAAGGGAGACTAGACATCTACCACCCCACTACCACTATCAGATTAGAGCCATAGGGGAGACTAGACATCTACCACCCCACTATCAGATTAGAGCCATAGGGGAGACTAGACATCTACCACCCCACTACCAAATTAGAGCCATAAGGGAGTCTTGACATCTACCACCCCACTACCACTATCAGATTAGAGCCATAAGGGAGCCTAGACATCTACCACCCCACTACCACTATCAGATTAGAGCCATAAGGGAGACTAGATATCTACCACCCCACTACCACTATGAGATTAGAGCCATAAGGGAGACTAGACATCTACCACCCCACTACCAGTATCAGATTAGAGCCATAAGGGAGGCTAGACATCTACCACTACCAGATTAGAGCCATAAGGGAGACTAGACATCTACCAACACACTACCACTATCAGATTAGAGCCATAAGGGAGACTAGACATCTACCACCCCACTACCACTACCAGATTATAGCCATAAGGGAGACTAGACATCTACCACCCCACTACCACTATCAAATTAGACCCATAAGGGGGACTAGACATCTACCACCACACTACAACTATCAGATTAGAGCCATAAGGGAGACTAGACATCTACCACCACACTACCAGTATCAGATTAGAGCCATAAGGGAGACTAGACATCTACCACTACCAGATTAGAGCCATAAGGGAGGCTAGACATCTACCACCCCACTACCACTATCAGATTAGAGCCATAAGGGAGACTAGACATCTACCACCTCACTATCAAATTAGAGCCATAAAGGAGTCTAGACATCTACCACCCCACTACCACTATCAGATTAGAGCCATAAGGGAGCCTAGACATCTACCACCCACTACCACTATCAGATTAGAGCCATAAGGGAGACTAGACATCTACCACCCCACTACCACTATCAAATTAGAGCCATAAGGGAGACTAGACATCTACCACCCCACTACCAGATTATAGCCATAAGGGAGACTAGACATCTACCACCGCACTACCACTATCAGATTAGAGCCATAAGGGAGACTAGACATCTACCACCCCACTACCACTACCAGATTAGAGCCATAAGGGAGACTAGACATCTACCACCCCACTACCACTACCAGATTAGAGCCATAAAGGAGACTAGACATCTACCACCCCACTACCACTATCAAATTAGAGCCATAAGGGAGACTAGATATCTACCACCATCAGATTAGAGCCATAAGGGAGACTAGACATCTACCACCCCACTACCACTATCAGATTAGAGCCATAAGGGAGACTAGACATCTACCACCCCACTATCAGATTAGAGCCATAAGTGAGACTAGACATCTACCACCCCACTACCAAATTATAGCCATAAGGGAGTCTAGACATCTACCACCCCACTGCCACTATCAGATTAGAGCCATAAGGGAGACTAGACATCTACGACCCCACTACCACTATCAGATTAGAGCCATAAGGGAGACTAGACATCTACCACCACACTACCACTATCAGATTAGAGCCAGAAGGGAGACTAGACATCTACCACCCCACTACCACTATCAGATTAGAGCCATAAGGGAGACTAGACATCTACCACCCCACTACCACTATCAGATTAGAGCCATAAGGGAGACTAGACATCTACACCCCACTACCACTATAAAAATAAGAGCCATAAGGGAGACTAGACATCCACCACCCCACTACCACTATCAAATTAGAGCCATAAGGGAGACTAGACATCTACCACCCCACTACCACTATCAGATTAGAGCCATAGGGGAGACTAGACATCTACCACCCCACTATCAGATTAGAGCCATAGGGGAGACTAGACATCTACCACCCCACTACCAAATTAGAGCCATAAGGGAGTCTTGACATCTACCACCCCACTACCACTATCAGATTAGAGCCATAAGGGAGCCTAGACATCTACCACCCCACTACCACTATCAGATTAGAGCCATAAGGGAGACTAGATATCTACCACCCCACTACCACTATGAGATTAGAGCCATAAGGGAGACTAGACATCTACCACCCCACTACCAGTATCAGATTAGAGCCATAAGGGAGGCTAGACATCTACCACTACCAGATTAGAGCCATAAGGGAGACTAGACATCTACCAACACACTACCACTATCAGATTAGAGCCATAAGGGAGACTAGACATCTACCACCCCACTACCACTACCAGATTATAGCCATAAGGGAGACTAGACATCTACCACCCCACTACCACTATCAAATTAGACCCATAAGGGGGACTAGACATCTACCACCACACTACAACTATCAGATTAGAGCCATAAGGGAGACTAGACATCTACCACCACACTACCAGTATCAGATTAGAGCCATAAGGGAGACTAGACATCTACCACTACCAGATTAGAGCCATAAGGGAGGCTAGACATCTACCACCCCACTACCACTATCAGATTAGAGCCATAAGGGAGACTAGACATCTACCACCTCACTATCAAATTAGAGCCATAAGGGAGCCTAGACATCTACCACCCCACTACCACTATCAGATTAGAGCCATAAGGGAGCCTAGACATCTACCACCCCACTACCACTATCAGATTAGAGCCATAAGGGAGACTAGACATCTACCACCCCACTATCAGATTAGAGCCATGAGGGAGACTAGACATCTACCACCGCACTACCACTATCAAATTAGAGCCATAAGGGAGACTAGACATCTACACCCCACTACCACTATAAAAATAAGAGCCATAAGGGAGACTAGACATCCACCACCCCACTACCACTATCAAATTAGAGCCATAAGGGAGACTAGACATCTACAACCCCACTACCACTATCAGATTAGAGCCATAGGGGAGACTAGACATCTACCACCCCACTATCAGATTAGAGCCATAGGGGAGACTAGACATCTACCACCCCACTACCAAATTAGAGCCATAAGGGAGTCTTGACATCTACCACCCCACTACCACTATCAGATTAGAGCCATAAGGGAGCCTAGACATCTACCACCCCACTACCACTATCAGATTAGAGCCATAAGGGAGACTAGATATCTACCACCCCACTACCACTATGAGATTAGAGCCATAAGGGAGACTAGACATCTACCACCCCACTACCAGTATCAGATTAGAGCCATAAGGGAGGCTAGACATCTACCACTACCAGATTAGAGCCATAAGGGAGACTAGACATCTACCAACACACTACCACTATCAGATTAGAGCCATAAGGGAGACTAGACATCTACCACCCCACTACCACTACCAGATTATAGCCATAAGGGAGACTAGACATCTACCACCCCACTACCACTATCAAATTAGACCCATAAGGGGGACTAGACATCTACCACCACACTACAACTATCAGATTAGAGCCATAAGGGAGACTAGACATCTACCACCACACTACCAATATCAGATTAGAGACATAAGGGAGACTAGACATCTACCACTACCAGATTAGAGCCATAAGGGAGGCTAGACATCTACCACCCCACTACCACTATCAGATTAGAGCCATAAGGGAGACTAGACATCTACCACCCCACTACCACTATCAGATTAGAGCCATAAGGGAGACTAGACATCTACCACCCCACTACCACTACCAGATTAGAGCCATAAGGGAGACTAGATATCTACCACCCCACTACCACTATCAGATTAGAGCCATAAGGGAGGCTAGACATCTACCACCCCACTATCAGATTAGAGCCATGAGGGAGACTAGACATCTACCACCGCACTACCACTATCAGATTAGAGCCATAAGGCAAAATAGACATCTACCACCCCACTACCACTATCAGATTAGAGCCATAAGGGAGACTAGACATCTACCACCCCACTACCACTATCAGATTAGAGCCATAAGGGAGCCTAGACATCTACCACCCCACTACCACTATCAGATTAGAGCCATAAGGGAGACTAGACATCTACCACCCCACTATCAGATTAGAGCCATGAGGGAGACTAGACATCTACCACCGCACTACCACTATCAAATTAGAGCCATAAGGGAGACTAGACATCTACCACCCCACTACCACTATCAGATTAGAGCCATAAGGGAGACTAGACATCTACCACCCCACTACCAGATTAGAGCCATAAGGGAGACTAGACATCTACCAACACACTACCACTATCAGATTAGAGCCATAAGGGAGACTAGACATCTACCACCCCACTACCACTACCAGATTATAGCCATAAGGGAGACTAGACATCTACCACCCCACTACCACTATCAAATTAGACCCATAAGGGGGACTAGACATCTACCACCACAGTACAACTATCAGATTAGAGCCATAAGGGAGACTAGACATCTACCACCACACTACCAGTATCAGATTAGAGCCATAAGGGAGACTAGACATCTACCACTACCAGATTAGAGCCATAAGGGAGGCTAGACATCTACCACCCCACTACCACTATCAGATTAGAGCCATAAGGGAGACTAGACATCTACCACCCCACTACCACTATCAGATTAGAGCCATAAGGGAGACTAGACATCTACCACCCCACTACCACTACCAGATTAGAGCCATAAGGGAGACTAGATATCTACCACCCCACTACCACTATCAGATTAGAGCCATAAGGGAGGCTAGACATCTACCACCCCACTATCAGATTAGAGCCATGAGGGAGACTAGACATCTACCACCGCACTACCACTATCAGATTAGAGCCATAAGGCAAAAAAGACATCTACCACCCCACTACCACTATCAGATTAGAGCCATAAGGGAGACTAGACATCTACCACCCCACTACCACTATCAGATTAGAGCCATAAGGGAGCCTAGACATCTACCACCCCACTACCACTATCAGATTAGAGCCATAAGGGAGACTAGACATCTACCACCCCACTATCAGATTAGAGCCATGAGGGAGACTAGACATCTACCACCGCACTACCACTATCAAATTAGAGCCATAAGGGAGACTAGACATCTACCACCCCACTACCACTATCAGATTAGAGCCATAAGGGAGACTAGACATCTACCACCCCACTAACAGATTAGAGCCATAAGTGAGACTAGACATCAACCACCCCACTACCAAATTAGAGCCATAAAGGAGTCTAGACATCTACCACCCCACTACCACTATCAGATTAGAGCCATAAGGGAGCCTAGACATCTACCACCCACTACCACTATCAGATTAGAGCCATAAGGGAGACTAGACATCTACCACCCCACTACCACTATCAAATTAGAGCCATAAGGGAGACTAGACATCTACCACCCCACTACCAGATTATAGCCATAAGGGAGACTAGACATCTACCACCCCACTACCACTACCAGATTAGAGCCATAAAGGAGACTAGACATCTACCACCCCACTACCACTATCAAATTAGAGCCATAAGGGAGACTAGATATCTACCACCATCAGATTAGAGCCATAAGGGAGACTAGACATCTACCACCCCACTACCACTATCAGATTAGAGCCATAAGGGAGGCTAGACATCTACCACCCCACTATCAGATTAGAGCCATGAGGGAGACTAGACATCTACCACCCCACTACCACTATCAAATTAGAGCCATAAGGGAAACTAGACATCTACCACCCCACTAACAGATTAGAGCCATAAGTGAGACTAGACATCAACCACCCCACTACCAAATTAGAGCCATAAAGGAGTCTAGACATCTACCACCCCACTACCACTATCAGATTAGAGCCATAAGAGAGACTGGACATCTACCACCCCACTACCACTATCAGATTAGAGCCATAAGGGAGACTAGACATCTACCACCCCACTACCACTATCAAATTAGAGCAATAAGGGAGACTAGACATCTACCACCCCACTACCACTATCAGATTAGAGCCATAAGGGAGACTAGACATCTACCACCCCACTATCAGATTAGAGCCATAAGTGAGACTAGACATCTACCACCCCACTACCAAATTAGAGCCATATGGGAGTCAAGACATCTAGCACCCCACCACCACTATCAGATTAGAGCCATAAGGGAGACTAGACATCTACCACCCCACTACCACTACCAGATTATAGCCATAAGGGAGAATAGACATCTACCACCCCACTACCACTATCAGATTAGAGCCATAAGGGAGACTAGACATCTACCACCCCACTACCACTATCAGATTAGAGCCATAGGGGAGACTAGACATCTACCACCCCACTATCAGATTAGAGCCATAGGGGAGACTAGACATCTACCACCCCACTACCAAATTAGAGCCATAAGGGAGTCTTGACATCTACCACCCCACTACCACTATCAGATTAGAGCCATAAGGGAGCCTAGACATCTACCACCCCACTACCACTATCAGATTAGAGCCATAAGGGAGACTAGATATCTACCACCCCACTACCACTATGAGATTAGAGCCATAAGGGAGACTAGACATCTACCACCCCACTACCAGTATCAGATTAGAGCCATAAGGGAGGCTAGACATCTACCACTACCAGATTAGAGCCATAAGGGAGACTAGACATCTACCACCTTACTACCACTATCAGATTAGAGCCATAAGGCAAAATAGACATCTACCACCCCACTACCACTATCAGATTAGAGCCATAAGGGAGACTAGACATCTACCACCCCACTACCACTATCAGATTAGAGCCATAAGGGAGCCTAGACATCTACCACCCCACTACCACTACCAGATTAGAGCCATAAGGGAGACTAGATATCTACCACCCCACTACCACTATCAGATTAGAGCCATAAGGGAGGCTAGACATCTACCACCCCACTATCAGATTAGAGCCATGAGGGAGACTAGACATCTACCACCGCACTACCACTATCAGATTAGAGCCATAAGGCAAAATAGACATCTACCACCCCACTACCACTATCAGATTAGAGCCATAAGGGAGACTAGACATCTACCACCCCACTACCACTATCAGATTAGAGCCATAAGGGAGCCTAGACATCTACCACCCCACTACCACTATCAGATTAGAGCCATAAGGGAGACTAGACATCTACCACCCCACTATAAGATTAGAGCCATGAGGGAGACTAGACATCTACCACCGCACTACCACTATCAAATTAGAGCCATAAGGGAGACTAGACATCTACCACCCCACTACCACTATCAGATTAGAGCCATAAGGGAGACTAGACATCTACCACCCCACTACCAGATTAGAGCCATAAGGGAGACTAGACATCTACCAACACACTACCACTATCAGATTAGAGCCATAAGGGAGACTAGACATCTACCACCCCACTACCACTACCAGATTATAGCCATAAGGGAGACTAGACATCTACCACCCCACTACCACTATCAAATTAGACCCATAAGGGGGACTAGACATCTACCACCACACTACAACTATCAGATTAGAGCCATAAGGGAGACTAGACATCTACCACCACACTACCAGTATCAGATTAGAGCCATAAGGGAGACTAGACATCTACCACTACCAGATTAGAGCCATAAGGGAGGCTAGACATCTACCACCCCACTACCACTATCAGATTAGAGCCATAAGGGAGACTAGACATCTACCACCCCACTACCACTATCAGATTAGAGCCATAAGGGAGACTAGACATCTACCACCCCACTACCACTACCAGATTAGAGCCATAAGGGAGACTAGATATCTACCACCCCACTACCACTATCAGATTAGAGCCATAAGGGAGGCTAGACATCTACCACCCCACTATCAGATTAGAGCCATGAGGGAGACTAGACATCTACCACCGCACTACCACTATCAGATTAGAGCCATAAGGCAAAATAGACATCTACCACCCCACTACCACTATCAGATTAGAGCCATAAGGGAGACTAGACATCTACCACCCCACTACCACTATCAGATTAGAGCCATAAGGGAGCCTAGACATCTACCACCCCACTACCACTATCAGATTAGAGCCATAAGGGAGACTAGACATCTACCACCCCACTATCAGATTAGAGCCATGAGGGAGACTAGACATCTACCACCGCACTACCACTATCAAATTAGAGCCATAAGGGAGACTAGACATCTACCACCCCACTACCACTATCAGATTAGAGCCATAAGGGAGACTAGACATCTACCACCCCACTAACAGATTAGAGCCATAAGTGAGACTAGACATCAACCACCCCACTACCAAATTAGAGCCATAAAGGAGTCTAGACATCTACCACCCCACTACCACTATCAGATTAGAGCCATAAGGGAGCCTAGACATCTACCACCCACTACCACTATCAGATTAGAGCCATAAGGGAGACTAGACATCTACCACCCCACTACCACTATCAAATTAGAGCCATAAGGGAGACTAGACATCTACCACCCCACTACCAGATTATAGCCATAAGGGAGACTAGACATCTACCACCCCACTACCACTACCAGATTAGAGCCATAAAGGAGACTAGACATCTACCACCCCACTACCACTATCAAATTAGAGCCATAAGGGAGACTAGATATCTACCACCATCAGATTAGAGCCATAAGGGAGACTAGACATCTACCACCCCACTACCACTATCAGATTAGAGCCATAAGGGAGGCTAGACATCTACCACCCCACTATCAGATTAGAGCCATGAGGGAGACTAGACATCTACCACCCCACTACCACTATCAAATTAGAGCCATAAGGGAAACTAGACATCTACCACCCCACTAACAGATTAGAGCCATAAGTGAGACTAGACATCAACCACCCCACTACCAAATTAGAGCCATAAAGGAGTCTAGACATCTACCACCCCACTACCACTATCAGATTAGAGCCATAAGAGAGACTGGACATCTACCACCCCACTACCACTATCAGATTAGAGCCATAAGGGAGACTAGACATCTACCACCCCACTACCACTATCAAATTAGAGCAATAAGGGAGACTAGACATCTACCACCCCACTACCACTATCAGATTAGAGCCATAAGGGAGACTAGACATCTACCACCCCACTATCAGATTAGAGCCATAAGTGAGACTAGACATCTACCACCCCACTACCAAATTAGAGCCATATGGGAGTCAAGACATCTAGCACCCCACCACCACTATCAGATTAGAGCCATAAGGGAGACTAGACATCTACCACCCCACTACCACTACCAGATTATAGCCATAAGGGAGAATAGACATCTACCACCCCACTACCACTATCAGATTAGAGCCATAAGGGAGACTAGACATCTACCACCCCACTACCACTATCAGATTAGAGCCATAGGGGAGACTAGACATCTACCACCCCACTATCAGATTAGAGCCATAGGGGAGACTAGACATCTACCACCCCACTACCAAATTAGAGCCATAAGGGAGTCTTGACATCTACCACCCCACTACCACTATCAGATTAGAGCCATAAGGGAGCCTAGACATCTACCACCCCACTACCACTATCAGATTAGAGCCATAAGGGAGACTAGATATCTACCACCCCACTACCACTATGAGATTAGAGCCATAAGGGAGACTAGACATCTACCACCCCACTACCAGTATCAGATTAGAGCCATAAGGGAGGCTAGACATCTACCACTACCAGATTAGAGCCATAAGGGAGACTAGACATCTACCAACACACTACCACTATCAGATTAGAGCCATAAGGGAGACTAGACATCTACCACCCCACTACCACTACCAGATTATAGCCATAAGGGAGACTAGACATCTACCACCCCACTACCACTATCAAATTAGACCCATAAGGGAGACTAGACATCTACCACCACACTACAACTATCAGATTAGAGCCATAAGGGAGACTAGACATCTACCACCACACTACCAGTATCAGATTAGAGCCATAAGGGAGACTAGACATCTACCACTACCAGATTAGAGCCATAAGGGAGGCTAGACATCTACCACCCCACTACCACTATCAGATTAGAGCCATAAGGGAGACTAGACATCTACCACCCCACTATCTGATTAGAGCCATGAGGGAGACTAGACATCTACCACCGCACTACCACTATCAGATTAGAGCCATAAGGGAGACTAGACATCTACCACCCCACTACCACTATCAGATTAGAGCCATAAGGGAGCCTAGACATCTACCACCCCACTACCACTATCAGATTAGAGCCATAAGGGAGACTAGACATCTACCACCCCACTATCAGATTAGAGCCATGAGGGAGACTAGACATCTACCACCGCACTACCACTATCAAATTAGAGCCATAAGGGAGACTAGACATCTACCACCCCACTACCACTATCAGATTAGAGCCATAAGGGAGACTAGACATCTACCACCCCACTAACAGATTAGAGCCATAAGTGAGACTAGACATCAACCACCCCACTACCAAATTAGAGCCATAAAGGAGTCTAGACATCTACCACCCCACTACCACTATCAGATTAGAGCCATAAGGGAGCCTAGACATCTACCACCCACTACCACTATCAGATTAGAGCCATAAGGGAGACTAGACATCTACCACCCCACATCCACTATCAAATTAGAGCCATAAGGGAGACTAGACATCTACCACCCCACTACCAGATTATAGCCATAAGGGAGACTAGACATCTACCACCCCACTACCACTACCAGATTAGAGCCATAAAGGAGACTAGACATCTACCACCCCACTACCACTATCAAATTAGAGCCATAAGGGAGACTAGATATCTACCACCATCAGATTAGAGCCATAAGGGAGACTAGACATCTACCACCCCACTACCACTATCAGATTAGAGCCATAAGGGAGGCTAGACATCTACCACCCCACTATCAGATTAGAGCCATGAGGGAGACTAGACATCTACCACCCCACTACCACTATCAAATTAGAGCCATAAGGGAAACTAGACATCTACCACCCCACTAACAGATTAGAGCCATAAGTGAGACTAGACATCAACCACCCCACTACCAAATTAGAGCCATAAAGGAGTCTAGACATCTACCACCCCACTACCACTATCAGATTAGAGCCATAAGAGAGACTGGACATCTACCACCCCACTACCACTATCAGATTAGAGCCATAAGGGAGACTAGACATCTACCACCCCACTACCACTATCAAATTAGAGCAATAAGGGAGACTAGACATCTACCACCCCACTACCACTATCAGATTAGAGCCATAAGGGAGACTAGACATCTACCACCCCACTATCAGATTAGAGCCATAAGTGAGACTAGACATCTACCACCCCACTACCAAATTAGAGCCATATGGGAGTCAAGACATCTAGCACCCCACCACCACTATCAGATTAGAGCCATAAGGGAGACTAGACATCTACCACCCCACTACCACTACCAGATTATAGCCATAAGGGAGAATAGACATCTACCACCCCACTACCACTATCAGATTAGAGCCATAAGGGAGACTAGACATCTACCACCCCACTACCACTATCAGATTAGAGCCATAAGGGAGACTAGACATCTACCACCCCACTACCACTATCAGATTAGAGCCATAAGGGAGACTAGACATCTACCACCCCACTACCACTATCAGATTAGAGCCATAAGGGAGACTAGACATCTACCACTACCAGATTAGAGCCATAAGGGAGACTAGACATCTACCACCTTACTACCACTATCAGATTAGAGCCATAAGGCAAACTAGACATCTACCAGCCCACTACCACTATCAGATTAGAGCCATAAGGGAGACTAGACATCTACCACCCCACTACCACTATTAGATTAGAGCCATAAGGGAGACTAGACATCTACCACCCCACTACCACTATCAGATTAGAGCCATAAGGGAGACTAGACATCTACCACCCCACTACCACTATCAGATTAGAGCCATAAGGGAGACTAGACATCTACCACCCCACTACCACTATCAGATTAGAGCCATAAGGGAGACTAGACATCTACCACTACCAGATTAGAGCCATAAGGGAGACTAGACATCTACCACCTTACTACCACTATCAGATTAGAGCCATAAGGCAAACTAGACATCTACCAGCCCACTACCACTATCAGATTAGAGCCATAAGGGAGACTAGACATCTACCACCCCACTACCACTATCAGATTAGAGCCATAAGGGAGACTAGACATCTACCACCCCACTACCACTACCAGATTATAGCCATACGGGAGACTAGACATCTACCACCCCACTACCACTATCAGATTAGAGCCATAAGGGAGAATAGACATCTACCACCCCACTACCACTATCAGATTAGAGCCATAAGGGAGACTAGACATCTACCACCCCACTACCACTATTAGATTAGAGCCATAAGGGAGACTAGACATCTACCACCCCACTACCACTATCAGATTAGAGCCATAAGGGAGACTAGACATCTACCACCCCACTACCACTATCAGATTAGAGCCATAAGGGAGACTAGACATCTACCACCCCACTACCACTATCAGATTAGAGCCATAAGGGAGACTAGACATCTACCACTACCAGATTAGAGCCATAAGGGAGACTAGACATCTACCACCTTACTACCACTATCAGATTAGAGCCATAAGGCAAACTAGACATCTACCAGCCCACTACCACTATCAGATTAGAGCCATAAGGGAGACTAGACATCTACCAGCCCACTACCACTATCAGATTAGAGCCATAAGGGAGACTAGACATCTACCACCCCACTACCACTATCAGATTAGAGCCATAAGGGAGACTAGACATCTACCACCCCACTACCACTACCAGATTATAGCCATACGGGAGACTAGACATCTACCACCCTACTACCACTATCAGATTAGAGCCATAAGGGAGACTAGACATCTACCACCCCACTACCACTATCAGATTAGAGCCATAAGGGAGACTAGACATCTACCACCCCACTACCACTATTAGATTAGAGCCATAAGGGAGACTAGACATCTACCAGCCCACTACCACTATCAGATTAGAGCCATAAGGGAGACTAGACATCTACCAGCCCACTACCACTATCAGATTAGAGCCATAATGGAGACTAGACATCTACCACCCCACTACCACTATCAAATTAGAGCCATAAGGGAGACTAGACATCTACCACCCCACTACCACTATCAGATTAGAGCCATAAGGGAGACTAGACATCTACCACCCCACTATCAGATTAGAGCCATAAATGAGACTAGACATCTACCTCCCCACTATCAGATTAGAGCCATAAGGGAGCCTAGACATCTACCACCCCAATACCACTATCAAATTAGAGCCATAAGGGAGACTAGATATCTACCACCATCAGATTAGAGCCATAAGGGAGACTAGACATCTACCACCCCACTACCACTATCAGATTAGAGAGATAAGGGAGACTAGACATCTACCACTACCAGATTAGAGCCATAAGGGAGACTAGACATGTACCAGTTTACTACCACTATCAGATTAGAGCCATAAGGCAGACTAGACATCTACCACCCCACTACCACTATAAAATTAGAGCCATAAGGGAGACTGGACATCTACCACCCCACTACCACTATCAGATTAGAGCCATAAGGGAGACTAGACATCTACCACCCCACTATCACTATCAGATTAGAGCCATAAGGGAGACTAGACATCTACCACCCCACTATCAGATTAGAGCCATAAGTGAGACTAGACATCTACCACCCGACTACCAAATTAGAGCCATAAGGGAGTCTAGACATCTACCACCCCACTACCACTATTAGATTAGAGCCATAAGGGAGCCTAGACATCTACCACCCAACTACCACTATCAGATTAGAGCCATAAGGGAGACTAGACATCTACCACCCCACTCCCACTACCAGATTATAGCCATAAGGGAGACTAGACATCTACCACCCCACTACCACTATCAGATTAGAGCCATAAGGGTGACTAGACATCTACCACCCCACTACCACTATCAGATTAGAGCCATAAGGGAGACTAGACATCTACCACCCCACTACCACTATCAGATTAGAGCCATAAGGGAGACTAGACATCTACCACCACCACACTACCACTATCACATTAGAGCCATAAGGGAGACTAGACATCTACCACCCCACTACCACTATCAGATTAGAGCCATAAGGGAGACTAGACATCTACCACTACCAGATTAGAGCCATAAGGGAGACTAGACATCTACCACCTCACTACCACTATCAGATTAGAGCCATAAAGCAAACTAGACATCTACCACCCCACTACCACTATCAGATTAGAGCCATAAGGGAGACTAGACATCTACCACCCCACTACCACTACCAGATTATAGCCATAAGGGAGACTAGACATCTACCACCCCACTACAACTATCAGATTAGAGCCATAAGGGAGACTAGACATCTACCACTACCAGATTAGAGCCATAAGGGAGACTAGACATCTACCACCTTACTACCACTATCAGATTAGAGCCATAAGGCAAACTAGACATCTACCAGCCCACTACCACTATCAGATTAGAGCCATAAGGGAGACTAGACATCTACCACCCCACTACCACTATCAGATTAGAGCCATAAGGGAGACTAGACATCTACCACCCCACTACCACTACCGGATTATAGCCATACGGGAGACTAGACATCTACCACCCCACTACCACTATCAGATTAGAGCCATAAGGGAGAATAGACATCTACCAACCCACTACCACTATCAGATTAGAGCCATAAGGGAGACTAGACATCTACCACCCCACTACCACTATTAGATTAGAGCCATAAGGGAGACTAGACATCTACCACCCCACTACCACTATCAGATTAGAGCCATAAGGGAGACTAGACATCTACCACCCCACTACCACTATCAGATTAGAGCCATAAGGGAGACTAGACATCTACCACCCCACTACCACTATCAGATTAGAGCCATAAGGGAGACTAGACATCTACCACTACCAGATTAGAGCCATAAGGGAGACTAGACATCTACCACCTTACTACCACTATCAGATTAGAGCCATAAGGCAAACTAGACATCTACCAGCCCACTACCACTATCAGATTAGAGCCATAAGGGAGACTAGACATCTACCAGCCCACTACCACTATCAGATTAGAGCCATAAGGGAGACTAGACATCTACCACCCCACTACCACTATCAGATTAGAGCCATAAGGGAGACTAGACATCTACCACCCCACTACCACTACCAGATTATAGCCATACGGGAGACTAGACATCTACCACCCTACTACCACTATCAGATTAGAGCCATAAGGGAGACTAGACATCTACCACCCCACTACCACTATCAGATTAGAGCCATAAGGGAGACTAGACATCTACCACCCCACTACCACTATTAGATTAGAGCCATAAGGGAGACTAGACATCTACCAGCCCACTACCACTATCAGATTAGAGCCATAAGGGAGCCTAGACATTTCCCAGCCCACTACCACTATCAGATTAGAGCCATAAGGGAGACTAGACATCTACCACCCCACTACCACTATCAAATTAGAGCCATAAGGGAGACTAGACATCTACCACCCCACTACCACTATCAGATTAGAGCCATAAGGGAGACTAGACATCTACCACCCCACTATCAGATTAGAGCCATAAATGAGACTAGACATCTACCTCCCCACTATCAGATTAGAGCCATAAGGGAGCCTAGACATCTACCACCCCAATACCACTATCAAATTAGAGCCATAAGGGAGACTAGATATCTACCACCATCAGATTAGAGCCATAAGGGAGACTAGACATCTACCACCCCACTACCACTATCAGATTAGAGAGATAAGGGAGACTAGACATCTACCACTACCAGATTAGAGCCATAAGGGAGACTAGACATGTACAAGTTTACTACCACTATCAGATTAGAGCCATAAGGCAGACTAGACATCTACCACCCCACTACCACTATAAAATTAGAGCCATAAGGGAGACTGGACATCTACCACCCCACTACCACTATCAGATTAGAGCCATAAGGGAGACTAGACATCTACCACCCCACTATCACTATCAGATTAGAGCCATAAGGGAGACTAGACATCTACCACCCCACTATCAGATTAGAGCCATAAGTGAGACTAGACATCTACCACCCGACTACCAAATTAGAGCCATAAGGGAGTCTAGACATCTACCACCCCACTACCACTATTAGATTAGAGCCATAAGGGAGCCTAGACATCTACCACCCAACTACCACTATCAGATTAGAGCCATAAGGGAGACTAGACATCTACCACCCCACTCCCACTACCAGATTATAGCCATAAGGGAGACTAGACATCTACCACCCCACTACCACTATCAGATTAGAGCCATAAGGGTGACTAGACATCTACCACCCCACTACCACTATCAGATTAGAGCCATAAGGGAGACTAGACATCTACCACCCCACTACCACTATCAGATTAGAGCCATAAGGGAGACTAGACATCTACCACCCCACTACCACTATCAGATTAGAGCCATAAGGGAGACTAGACATCTACCACCACCACACTACCACTATCACATTAGAGCCATAAGGGAGACTAGACATCTACCACCCCACTACCACTATCAGATTAGAGCCATAAGGGAGACTAGACATCTACCACTACCAGATTAGAGCCATAAGGGAGACTAGACATCTACCACCTCACTACCACTATCAGATTAGAGCCATAAAGCAAACTAGACATCTACCACCCCACTACCACTATCAGATTAGAGCCATAAGGGAGACTAGACATCTACCACCCCACTACCACTATCAGATTAGAGCCATAAGGGAGCCTAGACATCTACCACCCCACTAACACTATCAGATTAGAGCCATAAGGGAGACTAGACATCTACCACCCCACTACCAAATTAGAGCCATAAAGGAGTCTAGACATCTACCACCCCACTACCACTATCAGATTAGAGCCATAAGGGAGCCTAGACATCTACCACCCACTACCACTATCAGATTAGAGCCATAAGGGAGACTAGACATCTACCACCCCACTACCACTATCAAATTAGAGCCATAAGGGAGACTAGACATCTACCACCCCACTACCAGATTATAGCCATAAGGGAGACTAGACATCTACCACCGCACTACCACTATCAGATTAGAGCCATAAGGGAGACTAGACATCTACCACCCCACTACCACTACCAGATTAGAGCCATAAGGGAGACTGGACATCTACCACCCCACTACCACTACCAGATTAGAGCCATAAAGGAGACTAGACATCTACCACCCCACTACCACTATCAAATTAGAGCCATAAGGGAGACTAGATATCTACCACCATCAGATTAGAGCCATAAGGGAGACTAGACATCTACCACCCCACTACCACTATCAGATTAGAGCCATAAGGGAGACTAGACATCTACCACCCCACTATCAGATTAGAGCCATAAGTGAGACTAGACATCTACCACCCCACTACCAAATTATAGCCATAAGGGAGTCTAGACATCTACCACCCCACTGCCACTATCAGATTAGAGCCATAAGGGAGACTAGACATCTACCACCCCACTACCACTATCAGATTAGAGCCATAACGGAGACTAGACATCTACCACCCCACTACCACTATCAGATTAGAGCCATAAGGGAGACTAGACATTTACCACCACACTACCACTATCAGATTAGAGCCAGAAGGGAGACTAGACATCTACCACCCCACTACCACTATCAGATTAGAGCCATAAGGGAGACTAGACATCTACACCCCACTACCACTATAAAAAAAAGAGCCATAAGGGAGACTAGACATCCACCACCCCACTACCACTATCAAATTAGAGCCATAAGGGAGACTAGACATCTACCACCCCACTACCACTATCAGATTAGAGCCATAGGGGAGACTAGACATCTACCACCCAACTATCAGATTAGAGCCATAAGGGAGCCTAGACATCTACCACCCCACTACCACTATCAGATTAGAGCCATAAGGGAGACTAGATATCTACCAACCCACTACCACTATGAGATTAGAGCCATAAGGGAGACTAGACATCTACCACCCCACTACCAGTATCAGATTAGAGCCATAAGGGAGGCTACACATCTACCACTACCAGATTAGAGCCATAAGGGAGACTAGACATCACCAACACACTACCACTATCAGATTAGAGCCATAAGGGAGACTAGACATCTACCACCCCACTACCACTACCAGATTATAGCCATAAGGGAGACTAGACATCTACCACCCCACTACCACTATCAGATTAGAGCCATAAGTGAGACTAGACATCTACCACCCCACTACCAAATTAGAGCCATAAGGGAGTCAAGACATCTAGCACCCCACTACCACTATCAGATTAGAGCCATAAGGGAGACTAGACATCTACCACCCCACTACCACTACCAGATTATAGCCATAAGGGAGAATAGACATCTACCACCCCACTACCACTATCAGATTAGAGCCATAAGGGAGACTAGACATCTACCACCCCACTACCACTATCAGATTAGAGCCATAAGGGAGACTAGACATCTACCACCCCACTACCACTATCAGATTAGAGCCATAAGGGAGACTAGACATCTCCCACCCCACTACCACTATCAGATTAGAGCCATAAGGGAGACTAGACATCTACCACTACCAGATTAGAGCCATAAGGGAGACTAGACATGTACCAGTTTACTACCACTATCAGATTAGAGCCATAAGGCAGACTAGACATCTACCACCCCACTACCACTATAAAATTAGAGCCATAAGGGAGACTGGACATCTACCACCCCACTACCACTATCAGATTAGAGCCATAAGGGAGACTAGACATCTACCACCCCACTATCACTATCAGATTAGAGCCATAAGGGAGACTAGACATCTACCACCCCACTATCAGATTAGAGCCATAAGTGAGACTAGACATCTACCACCCGACTACCAAATTAGAGCCATAAGGGAGTCTAGACATCTACCACCCCACTACCACTATTAGATTAGAGCCATAAGGGAGCCTAGACATCTACCACCCAACTACCACTATCAGATTAGAGCCATAAGGGAGACTAGACATCTACCACCCCACTCCCACTACCAGATTATAGCCATAAGGGAGACTAGACATCTACCACCCCACTACCACTATCAGATTAGAGCCATAAGGGTGACTAGACATCTACCACCCCACTACCACTATCAGATTAGAGCCATAAGGGAGACTAGACATCTACCACCCCACTACCACTATCAGATTAGAGCCATAAGGGAGACTAGACATCTACCACCCCACTACCACTATCAGATTAGAGCCATAAGGGAGACTAGACATCTACCACCACCACACTACCACTATCACATTAGAGCCATAAGGGAGACTAGACATCTACCACCCCACTACCACTATCAGATTAGAGCCATAAGGGAGACTAGACATCTACCACTACCAGATTAGAGCCATAAGGGAGACTAGACATCTACCACCTCACTACCACTATCAGATTAGAGCCATAAAGCAAACTAGACATCTACCACCCCACTACCACTATCAGATTAGAGCCATAAGGGAGACTAGACATCTACCACCCCACTACCACTATCAGATTAGAGCCATAAGGGAGCCTAGACATCTACCACCCCACTAACACTATCAGATTAGAGCCATAAGGGAGACTAGACATCTACCACCCCACTACCAAATTAGAGCCATAAAGGAGTCTAGACATCTACCACCCCACTACCACTATCAGATTAGAGCCATAAGGGAGCCTAGACATCTACCACCCACTACCACTATCAGATTAGAGCCATAAGGGAGACTAGACATCTACCACCCCACTACCACTATCAAATTAGAGCCATAAGGGAGACTAGACATCTACCACCCCACTACCAGATTATAGCCATAAGGGAGACTAGACATCTACCACCGCACTACCACTATCAGATTAGAGCCATAAGGGAGACTAGACATCTACCACCCCACTACCACTACCAGATTAGAGCCATAAGGGAGACTGGACATCTACCACCCCACTACCACTACCAGATTAGAGCCATAAAGGAGACTAGACATCTACCACCCCACTACCACTATCAAATTAGAGCCATAAGGGAGACTAGATATCTACCACCATCAGATTAGAGCCATAAGGGAGACTAGACATCTACCACCCCACTACCACTATCAGATTAGAGCCATAAGGGAGACTAGACATCTACCACCCCACTATCAGATTAGAGCCATAAGTGAGACTAGACATCTACCACCCCACTACCAAATTATAGCCATAAGGGAGTCTAGACATCTACCACCCCACTGCCACTATCAGATTAGAGCCATAAGGGAGACTAGACATCTACCACCCCACTACCACTATCAGATTAGAGCCATAACGGAGACTAGACATCTACCACCCCACTACCACTATCAGATTAGAGCCATAAGGGAGACTAGACATTTACCACCACACTACCACTATCAGATTAGAGCCAGAAGGGAGACTAGACATCTACCACCCCACTACCACTATCAGATTAGAGCCATAAGGGAGACTAGACATCTACCACCCCACTACCACTATCAGATTAGAGCCATAAGGGAGACTAGACATCTACACCCCACTACCACTATAAAAAAAAGAGCCATAAGGGAGACTAGACATCCACCACCCCACTACCACTATCAAATTAGAGCCATAAGGGAGACTAGACATCTACCACCCCACTACCACTATCAGATTAGAGCCATAGGGGAGACTAGACATCTACCACCCCACTATCAGATTAGAGCCATAAGGGAGCCTAGACATCTACCACCCCACTACCACTATCAGATTAGAGCCATAAGGGAGACTAGATATCTACCAACCCACTACCACTATGAGATTAGAGCCATAAGGGAGACTAGACATCTACCACCCCACTACCAGTATCAGATTAGAGCCATAAGGGAGGCTACACATCTACCACTACCAGATTAGAGCCATAAGGGAGACTAGACATCACCAACACACTACCACTATCAGATTAGAGCCATAAGGGAGACTAGACATCTACCACCCCACTACCACTACCAGATTATAGCCATAAGGGAGACTAGACATCTACCACCCCACTACCACTATCAGATTAGAGCCATAAGTGAGACTAGACATCTACCACCCCACTACCAAATTAGAGCCATAAGGGAGTCAAGACATCTAGCACCCCACTACCACTATCAGATTAGAGCCATAAGGGAGACTAGACATCTACCACCCCACTACCACTACCAGATTATAGCCATAAGGGAGAATAGACATCTACCACCCCACTACCACTATCAGATTAGAGCCATAAGGGAGACTAGACATCTACCACCCCACTACCACTATCAGATTAGAGCCATAAGGGAGACTAGACATCTACCACCCCACTACCACTATCAGATTAGAGCCATAAGGGAGACTAGACATCTCCCACCCCACTACCACTATCAGATTAGAGCCATAAGGGAGACTAGACATCTACCACTACCAGATTAGAGCCATAAGGGAGACGAGACATCTACCACCTTACTACCACTATCAGATTAGAGCCATAAGGCAAACTAGACATCTACCGGCCCACTACCACTATCAGATTAGAGCCATAAGGGAGACTAGACATCTACCACCCCACTACCACTATTAGATTAGAGCCATAAGGGAGACTAGACATCTACCACCCCACTACCACTATCAGATTAGAGCCATAAGGGAGACTAGACATCTACCACCCCACTACCACTATCAGATTAGAGCCATAAGGGAGACTAGACATCTACCACCCCACTACCACTATCAGATTAGAGCCATAAGGGAGACTAGACATCTACCACTACCAGATTAGAGCCATAAGGGAGACTAGACATCTACCACCTTACTACCACTATCAGATTAGAGCCATAAGGCAAACTAGACATCTACCAGCCCACTACCACTATCAGATTAGAGCCATAAGGGAGACTAGACATCTACCAGCCCACTACCACTATCAGATTAGAGCCATAAGGGAGACTAGACATCTACCACCCCACTACCACTATCAGATTAGAGCCATAAGGGAGACTACACATCTACCACCCCACTACCACTACCAGATTATAGCCATACGGGAGACTATACATCTACCACCCCACTACCACTATCAGATTAGAGCCATAAGGGAGACTAGACATCTACCACCCCACTACCACTATCAGATTAGAGCCATAAGGGAGACTAGACATCTACCACCCCACTACCACTATTAGATTAGAGCCATAAGGGAGACTAGACATCTACCACCACACTACCACTATCAGATTAGAGCCATGAGGGAGAATAGACATCTACCACCCCACTACCACTATCAGATTAGAGCCATAAGGGAGACTAGACATCTACCACCCCACTACCACTATCAAATTAGAGCCATAAGGGAGACTAGACATCTACCAGCCCACTACCACTATCAGATTAGAGCCATAAGGGAGACTAGACATCTACCACTACGCTACCACTATCAAATTAGAGCCATAAGGGAGACTAGACATCTACCACCCCACTACCACTATCAGATTAGAGCCATAAGGGAGGCTAGACATCTACCACCCCACTATCAGATTACAGCCATGAGGGAGACTAGACATCTACCACCCCACTACCACTATCAAATTAGAGCCATAAGGGAAACTAGACATCTACCACCCCACTAACAGATTAGAGCCATAAGTGAGACTAGACATCAACCACCCCACTACCAAATTAGAGCCATAAAGGAGTCTAGACATCTACCACCCCACTACCACTATCAGATTAGAGCCATAAGAGAGACTGGACATCTACCACCCCACTACCACTATCAGATTAGAGCCATAAGGGAGACTAGACATCTACCACCCCACTACCACTATCAAATTAGAGCAATAAGGGAGACTAGACATCTACCACCCCACTACCACTATCAGATTAGAGCCATAAGGGAGACTAGACATCTACCACCCCACTATCAGATTAGAGCCATAAGTGAGACTAGACATCTACCACCCCACTACCAAATTAGAGCCATAAGGGAGTCAAGACATCTAGCACCCCACTACCACTATCAGATTAGAGCCATAAGGGAGACTAGACATCTACCACCCCACTACCACTACCAGATTATAGCCATAAGGGAGAATAGACATCTACCACCCCACTACCACTATCAGATTAGAGCCATAAGGGAGACTAGACATCTACCACCCCACTACCACTATCAGATTAGAGCCATAAGGGAGACTAGACATCTACCACCCCACTACCACTATCAGATTAGAGCCATAAGGGAGACTAGACATCTCCCACCCCACTACCACTATCAGATTAGAGCCATAAGGGAGACTAGACATCTACCACTACCAGATTAGAGCCATAAGGGAGACTAGACATCTACCACCTTACTACCACTATCAGATTAGAGCCATAAGGCAAACTAGACATCTACCAGCCCACTACCACTATCAGATTAGAGCCATAAGGGAGACTAGACATCTACCAGCCCACTACCACTATCAGATTAGAGCCATAAGGGAGACTAGACATCTACCACCCCACTACCACTATCAGATTAGAGCCATAAGGGAGACTAGACATCTACCATCCCACTACCACTACCAGATTATAGCCATACGGGAGACTAGACATCTACCACCCCACTACCACTATCAGATTAGAGCCATAAGGGAGACTAGACATCTACCACCCCACTACAACTATCAGATTAGAGCCATAAGGGAGACTAGACATCTACCACCCCACTACCACTATTAGATTAGAGCCATAAGGGAGACTAGACATCTACCACCCCACTACCACTATCAGATTAGAGCCATAAGGGAGACTAGACATCTACCACCCCACTACCACTATCAGATTAGAGCCATAAGGGAGACTAGACATCTACCACCCCACTACCACTATCAGATTAGAGCCATAAGGGAGACTAGACATCTACCACTACCAGATTAGAGCCATAAGGGAGACTAGACATCTACCACCTTACTACCACTATCAGATTAGAGCCATAAGGCAAACTAGACATCTACCAGCCCACTACCACTATCAGATTAGAGCCATAAGGGAGACTAGACATCTACCAGCCCACTACCACTATCAGATTAGAGCCATAAGGGAGACTAGACATCTACCACCCCACTACCACTATCAGATTAGAGCCATAAGGGAGACTAGACATCTACCACCCCACTACCACTACCAGATTATAGCCATACGGGAGACTAGACATCTACCACCCCACTACCACTATCAGATTAGAGCCATAAGGGAGACTAGACATCTACCACCCCACTACCACTATCAGATTAGAGCCATAAGGGAGACTAGACATCTACCACCCCACTACCACTATTAGATTAGAGCCATAAGGGAGACTAGACATCTACCACCACACTACCACTATCAGATTAGAGCCATAAGGGAGAATAGACATCTACCACCCCACTACCACTATCAGATTAGAGCCATAAGGGAGACTAGACATCTACCACCCCACTACCACTATCAAATTAGAGCCATAAGGGAGACTAGACATCTACCACCCCACTACCACTATCAGATTAGAGCCATAAGGGAGACTAGACATCTACCACCCCACTATCAGATTAGAGCCATAAATGAGACTAGACATCTACCACCCCACTATCAGATTAGAGCCATAAGGGAGCCTAGACATCTACCACCCCAATACCACTATCAAATTAGAGCCATAAGGGAGACTAGATATCTACCACCATCAGATTAGAGCCATAAGGGAGACTAGACATCTACCACCCCACTACCACTATCAGATTAGAGAGATAAGGGAGACTAGACATCTACCACTACCAGATTAGAGCCATAAGGGAGACTAGACATGTACCAGTTTACTACCACTATCAGATTAGAGCCATAAGGCAGACTAGACATCTACCACCCCACTACCACTATCAAATTAGAGCCATAAGGGAGACTGGACATCTACCACCCCACTACCACTATCAGATTAGAGCCATAAGGGAGACTAGACATCTACCACCCCACTATCACTATCAGATTAGAGCCATAAGGGAGACTAGACATCTACCACCCCACTATCAGATTAGAGCCATAAGTGAGACTAGACATCTACCACCCCACTACCAAATTAGAGCCATAAGGGAGTCTAGACATCTACCACCCCACTACCACTATTAGATTAGAGCCATAAGGGAGCCTAGACATCTACCACCCAACTACCACTATCAGATTAGAGCCATAAGGGTGACTAGACATCTACCACCCCACTACCACTATCAGATTAGAGCCATAAGGGAGACTAGACATCTACCACCCCACTACCACTATCAGATTAGAGCCATAAGGGAGACTAGACATCTACCACCCCACTACCACTATCAGATTAGAGCCATAAGGGAGACTAGACATCTACCACCCCACTATCAGATTAGAGCCATAAATGAGACTAGACATCTACCACCCCACTATCAGATTAGAGCCATAAGGGAGCCTAGACATCTACCACCCCAATACCACTATCAAATTAGAGCCATAAGGGAGACTAGATATCTACCACCATCAGATTAGAGCCATAAGGGAGACTAGACATCTACCACCCCACTACCACTATCAGATTAGAGAGATAAGGGAGACTAGACATCTACCACTACCAGATTAGAGCCATAAGGGAGACTAGACATGTACCAGTTCACTACCACTATCAGATTAGAGCCATAAGGCAGACTAGACATCTACCACCCCACTACCACTATCAAATTAGAGCCATAAGGGAGACTGGACATCTACCACCCCACTACCACTATCAGATTAGAGCCATAAGGGAGACTAGACATCTACCACCCCACTATCACTATCAGATTAGAGCCATAAGGGAGACTAGACATCTACCACCCCACTATCAGATTAGAGCCATAAGTGAGACTAGACATCTACCACCCCACTACCAAATTAGAGCCATAATGGAGTCTAGACATCTACCACCCCACTACCACTATTAGATTAGAGCCATAAGGGAGCCTAGACATCTACCACCCAACTACCACTATCAGATTAGAGCCATAAGGGTGACTAGACATCTACCACCCCACTACCACTATCAGATTAGAGCCATAAGGGAGACTAGACATCTACCACCCCACTACCACTATCAGATTAGAGCCATAAGGGAGACTAGACATCTACCACCCCACTACCACTATCAGATTCGAGCCATAAGGGAGACTAGACATCTACCACCACCACACTACCACTATCACATTAGAGCCATAAGGGAGACTAGACATCTACCACCCCACTACCACTATCAGATTAGAGCCATAAGGGAGACTAGCCATCTACCACTACCAGATTAGAGCCATAAGGGAGACTAGACATCTACCACCTCACTACCACTATCAGATTAGAGCCATAAAACAAACTAGACATCTACCAACCCACTACCACTATCAGATTAGAGCCATAAGGGAGACTAGACATCTATCACCCCACTACCACTATCAGATTAGAGCCATAAGGGAGCCTAGACATCTACCACCCCACTACCACTATCAGATTAGAGCCATAAGGGAGACTAGACATCTACCACCCCACTATCAGATTAGAGCCATGAGGGAGACTAGACATCTACCACCGCACTACCACTATCAAATTAGAGCCATAAGGGAGACTAGACATCTACCACCCCACTACCACTATCAGATTAGAGCTATAAGGGAGACTAGACATCTACCACCCCACTAACAGATTAGAGCCATAAGTGAGACTAGACATCAACCACCCCACTACCAAAATTAGAGCCATAAAGGAGTCTAGACATCTACCACCCCACTACCACTATCAGATTAGAGCCATAAGGGAGACTAGACATCTACCACCCCACTATCAGATTAGAGCCATGAGGGAGACTAGACATCTACCACCGCACTACCACTATCAAATTAGAGCCATAAGGGAGACTAGACATCTACCACCCCACTACCACTATCAGATTAGAGCTATAAGGGAGACTAGACATCTACCACCCCACTAACAGATTAGAGCCATAAGTGAGACTAGACATCAACCACCCCACTACCAAAATTAGAGCCATAAAGGAGTCTAGACATCTACCACCCCACTACCACTATCAGATTAGAGCCATAAGGGAGCCTAGACATCTACCACCCCACTACCACTATCAGATTAGAGCCATAAGGGAGCCTAGACATCTACCACCCCACTACCACTATCAGATTAGAGCCATAAGGGAGACTAGACATCTACCACCCCACTACCACTATCAGATTAGAGCCATAAGGGAGACTAGACATCTACCACCCACTACCACTATCAGATTAGAGCCATAAGGGAGACTAGACATCTACCACCACACTACCACTATCAGATTAGAGCCATAAGGGAGCCTAGACATCTACCACCCCACTACCACTATCAGATTAGAGCCATAAGGGAGACTAGACATCTACCATTACCAGATTAGAGCCATAAGGGAGACTAGACATCTACCAGTTTACTATCACTATCAGATTAGAGCCATAAGGCAGACTAGACATCTACCACCCCACTACCACTATCAAATTAGAGCCATAAGGGAGACTGGACATCTACCACCCCACTACCACTATCAGATTAGAGCCATAAGGGAGACTAGACATCTACCACCCCACTACCACTATCAAATTAGAGCCATAAGGGAGACTAGACATCTACCACCCCACTACCACTATCAGATTAGAGCCATAAGGGAGACTAGACATCTACAACTACCAGATTAGAGCCATAAGGGAGACTAGCCATCTACCACCTTACTACCACTATCAGATTAGAGCCATAAGGGAGACTAGACATCTACCACCCCACTACCACTATCAGATTAGAGCCATAAGGGAGACTAGACATCTACAACTACCAGATTAGAGCCATAAGGGAGACTAGACATCTACCACCCCACTACCACTATCAGATTAGAGCCATAAGGGAGACTAGACATCTACCACCCACTACCACTATCAGATTAGAGCCATAAGGGAGACTAGACATCTACCACCACACTACCACTATCAGATTAGAGCCATAAGGGAGCCTAGACATCTACCACCCCACTACCACTATCAGATTAGAGCCATAAGGGAGACTAGACATCTACCACTACCAGATTAGAGCCATAAGGGAGACTAGACATCTACCAGTTTACTATCACTATCAGATTAGAGCCATAAGGCAGACTAGACATCTACCACCCCACTACCACTATCAAATTAGAGCCATAAGGGAGACTGGACATCTACCACCCCACTACCACTATCAGATTAGAGCCATAAGGGAGACTAGACATCTACCACCCCACTACCACTATCAAATTAGAGCCATAAGGGAGACTAGACATCTACCACCCCACTACCACTATCAGATTAGAGCCATAAGGGAGACTAGACATCTACAACTACCAGATTAGAGCCATAAGGGAGACTAGCCATCTACCACCTTACTACCACTATCAGATTAGAGCCATAAGGGAGACTAGACATCTACCACCCCACTAACATATTAGAGCAATAAGGGAGACTAGACATCTACCACTCCACTACCAAATTAGAGCCATAAGGGAGTCTAGACATCTACCACCCCACTACCACTATCAGATTAGAGCCATAAGGGAGCCTAGACATCTACCACCCCACTACCACTATCAGATTAGAGCCATAAGGCAGACTAGACATCTACCACCCCACTACCACTATCAAATTAGAGCCATAAGGGAGACTGGACATCTACCACCCCACCACCACTACCAGATTATAGCCATAAGGGAGACTAGACATCTACCACCCCACTACCACTATCAGATTAGAGCCATAAGGGAGACTAGACATCTACCACCCCACTTCCACTATCAGATTAGAGCCATAAGGGAGACTAGACATCTACCACCAAACTACCACTATCAGATTAGAGCCATAAGGGAGACTAGACATCTACCACCCCACTACCACTATCAGATTAGAGCCATAAGGGAGACTAGACATCTACCACCACACTACCACTATCAGATTAGAGCCATAAGGGAGACTAGACATCTACCACCCCACTACCACTATCAGATTAGAGCCATAAGGGAGACTAGACATCTACCACCCCACTATCAGATTAGAGCCATAAATGAGACTAGACATCTACCACCCCACTATCAGATTAGAGCCATAAGGGAGCCTAGACATCTACCACCCCAATACCACTATCAAATTAGAGCCATAAGGGAGACTAGATATCTACCACCATCAGATTAGAGCCATAAGGGAGACTAGACATCTACCACCCCACTACCACTATCAGATTAGAGAGATAAGGGAGACTAGACATCTACCACTACCAGATTAGAGCCATAAGGGAGACTAGACATGTACCAGTTCACTACCACTATCAGATTAGAGCCATAAGGCAGACTAGACATCTACCACCCCACTACCACTATCAAATTAGAGCCATAAGGGAGACTGGACATCTACCACCCCACTACCACTATCAGATTAGAGCCATAAGGGAGACTAGACATCTACCACCCCACTATCACTATCAGATTAGAGCCATAAGGGAGACTAGACATCTACCACCCCACTATCAGATTAGAGCCATAAGTGAGACTAGACATCTACCACCCCACTACCAAATTAGAGCCATAAGGGAGTCTAGACATCTACCACCCCACTACCACTATTAGATTAGAGCCATAAGGGAGCCTAGACATCTACCACCCAACTACCACTATCAGATTAGAGCCATAAAACAAACTAGACATCTACCAACCCACTACCACTATCAGATTAGAGCCATAAGGGAGACTAGACATCTACCACCTCACTACCACTATCAGATTAGAGCCATAAAACAAACTAGACATCTACCAACCCACTACCACTATCAGATTAGAGCCATAAGGGAGACTAGACATCTATCACCCCACTACCACTATCAGATTAGAGCCATAAGGGAGCCTAGACATCTACCACCCCACTACCACTATCAGATTAGAGCCATAAGGGAGACTAGACATCTACCACCCCACTATCAGATTAGAGCCATGAGGGAGACTAGACATCTACCACCGCACTACCACTATCAAATTAGAGCCATAAGGGAGACTAGACATCTACCACCCCACTACCACTATCAGATTAGAGCTATAAGGGAGACTAGACATCTACCACCCCACTAACAGATTAGAGCCATAAGTGAGACTAGACATCAACCACCCCACTACCAAAATTAGAGCCATAAAGGAGTCTAGACATCTACCACCCCACTACCACTATCAGATTAGAGCCATAAGGGAGACTAGACATCTACCACCCCACTATCAGATTAGAGCCATGAGGGAGACTAGACATCTACCACCGCACTACCACTATCAAATTAGAGCCATAAGGGAGACTAGACATCTACCACCCCACTACCACTATCAGATTAGAGCTATAAGGGAGACTAGACATCTACCACCCCACTAACAGATTAGAGCCATAAGTGAGACTAGACATCAACCACCCCACTACCAAAATTAGAGCCATAAAGGAGTCTAGACATCTACCACCCCACTACCACTATCAGATTAGAGCCATAAGGGAGCCTAGACATCTACCACCCCACTACCACTATCAGATTAGAGCCATAAGGGAGCCTAGACATCTACCACCCCACTACCACTATCAGATTAGAGCCATAAGGGAGACTAGACATCTACCACCCCACTACCACTATCAGATTAGAGCCATAAGGGAGACTAGACATCTACCACCCACTACCACTATCAGATTAGAGCCATAAGGGAGACTAGACATCTACCACCACACTACCACTATCAGATTAGAGCCATAAGGGAGCCTAGACATCTACCACCCCACTACCACTATCAGATTAGAGCCATAAGGGAGACTAGACATCTACCACTACCAGATTAGAGCCATAAGGGAGACTAGACATCTACCAGTTTACTATCACTATCAGATTAGAGCCATAAGGCAGACTAGACATCTACCACCCCACTACCACTATCAAATTAGAGCCATAAGGGAGACTGGACATCTACCACCCCACTACCACTATCAGATTAGAGCCATAAGGGAGACTAGACATCTACCACCCCACTACCACTATCAAATTAGAGCCATAAGGGAGACTAGACATCTACCACCCCACTACCACTATCAGATTAGAGCCATAAGGGAGACTAGACATCTACAACTACCAGATTAGAGCCATAAGGGAGACTAGCCATCTACCACCTTACTACCACTATCAGATTAGAGCCATAAGGGAGACTAGACATCTACCACCCCACTAACATATTAGAGCAATAAGGGAGACTAGACATCTACCACTCCACTACCAAATTAGAGCCATAAGGGAGTCTAGACATCTACCACCCCACTACCACTATCAGATTAGAGCCATAAGGGAGCCTAGACATCTACCACCCCACTACCACTATCAGATTAGAGCCATAAGGCAGACTAGACATCTACCACCCCACTACCACTATCAAATTAGAGCCATAAGGGAGACTGGACATCTACCACCCCACCACCACTACCAGATTATAGCCATAAGGGAGACTAGACATCTACCACCCCACTACCACTATCAGATTAGAGCCATAAGGGAGACTAGACATCTACCACCCCACTTCCACTATCAGATTAGAGCCATAAGGGAGACTAGACATCTACCACCAAACTACCACTATCAGATTAGAGCCATAAGGGAGACTAGACATCTACCACCCCACTACCACTATCAGATTAGAGCCATAAGGGAGACTAGACATCTACCACCACACTACCACTATCAGATTAGAGCCATAAGGGAGACTAGACATCTACCACCCCACTACCACTATCAGATTAGAGCCATAAGGGAGACTAGACATCTACCACCCCACTATCAGATTAGAGCCATAAATGAGACTAGACATCTACCACCCCACTATCAGATTAGAGCCATAAGGGAGCCTAGACATCTACCACCCCAATACCACTATCAAATTAGAGCCATAAGGGAGACTAGATATCTACCACCATCAGATTAGAGCCATAAGGGAGACTAGACATCTACCAACCCACTACCACTATCAGATTAGAGAGATAAGGGAGACTAGACATCTACCACTACCAGATTAGAGCCATAAGGGAGACTAGACATGTACCAGTTCACTACCACTATCAGATTAGAGCCATAAGGCAGACTAGACATCTACCACCCCACTACCACTATCAAATTAGAGCCATAAGGGAGACTGGACATCTACCACCCCACTACCACTATCAGATTAGAGCCATAAGGGAGACTAGACATCTACCACCCCACTATCACTATCAGATTAGAGCCATAAGGGAGACTAGACATCTACCACCCCACTATCAGATTAGAGCCATAAGTGAGACTAGACATCTACCACCCCACTACCAAATTAGAGCCATAAGGGAGTCTAGACATCTACCACCCCACTACCACTATTAGATTAGAGCCATAAGGGAGCCTAGACATCTACCACCCAACTACCACTATCAGATTAGAGCCATAAGGGTGACTAGACATCTACCACCCCACTACCACTATCAGATTAGAGCCATAAGGGAGACTAGACATCTACCACCCCACTACCACTATCAGATTAGAGCCATAAGGGAGACTAGACATCTACCACCCCACTACCACTATCAGATTAGAGCCATAAGGGAGACTAGACATCTACCACCACCACACTACCACTATCACATTAGAGCCATAAGGGAGACTAGACATCTACCACCCCACTACCACTATCAGATTAGAGCCATAAGGGAGACTAGCCATCTACCACTACCAGATTAGAGCCATAAGGGAGACTAGACATCTACCACCTCACTACCACTATCAGATTAGAGCCATAAAACAAACTAGACATCTACCAACCCACTACCACTATCAGATTAGAGCCATAAGGGAGACTAGACATCTATCACCCCACTACCACTATCAGATTAGAGCCATAAGGGAGCCTAGACATCTACCACCCCACTACCACTATCAGATTAGAGCCATAAGGGAGACTAGACATCTACCACCCCACTATCAGATTAGAGCCATGAGGGAGACTAGACATCTACCACCGCACTACCACTATCAAATTAGAGCCATAAGGGAGACTAGACATCTACCACCCCACTACCACTATCAGATTAGAGCTATAAGGGAGACTAGACATCTACCACCCCACTAACAGATTAGAGCCATAAGTGAGACTAGACATCAACCACCCCACTACCAAAATTAGAGCCATAAAGGAGTCTAGACATCTACCACCCCACTACCACTATCAGATTAGAGCCATAAGGGAGACTAGACATCTACCACCCCACTATCAGATTAGAG
This sequence comes from Salvelinus fontinalis, assembly GCF_029448725.1. Classification (NCBI taxonomy): domain Eukaryota; kingdom Metazoa; phylum Chordata; class Actinopteri; order Salmoniformes; family Salmonidae; genus Salvelinus; species Salvelinus fontinalis. The sequence continues at coordinate 186,362 of NW_026600269.1, forward strand.
CCATGAGGGAGACTAGACATCTACCACCGCACTACCACTATCAAATTAGAGCCATAAGGGAGACTAGACATCTACCACCCCACTACCACTATCAGATTAGAGCTATAAGGGAGACTAGACATCTACCACCCCACTAACAGATTAGAGCCATAAGTGAGACTAGACATCAACCACCCCACTACCAAAATTAGAGCCATAAAGGAGTCTAGACATCTACCACCCCACTACCACTATCAGATTAGAGCCATAAGGGAGCCTAGACATCTACCACCCCACTACCACTATCAGATTAGAGCCATAAGGGAGCCTAGACATCTACCACCCCACTACCACTATCAGATTAGAGCCATAAGGGAGACTAGACATCTACCACCCCACTACCACTATCAGATTAGAGCCATAAGGGAGACTAGACATCTACCACCCACTACCACTATCAGATTAGAGCCATAAGGGAGACTAGACATCTACCACCACACTACCACTATCAGATTAGAGCCATAAGGGAGCCTAGACATCTACCACCCCACTACCACTATCAGATTAGAGCCATAAGGGAGACTAGACATCTACCACTACCAGATTAGAGCCATAAGGGAGACTAGACATCTACCAGTTTACTATCACTATCAGATTAGAGCCATAAGGCAGACTAGACATCTACCACCCCACTACCACTATCAAATTAGAGCCATAAGGGAGACTGGACATCTACCACCCCACTACCACTATCAGATTAGAGCCATAAGGGAGACTAGACATCTACCACCCCACTACCACTATCAAATTAGAGCCATAAGGGAGACTAGACATCTACCACCCCACTACCACTATCAGATTAGAGCCATAAGGGAGACTAGACATCTACAACTACCAGATTAGAGCCATAAGGGAGACTAGCCATCTACCACCTTACTACCACTATCAGATTAGAGCCATAAGGGAGACTAGACATCTACCACCCCACTAACATATTAGAGCAATAAGGGAGACTAGACATCTACCACTCCACTACCAAATTAGAGCCATAAGGGAGTCTAGACATCTACCACCCCACTACCACTATCAGATTAGAGCCATAAGGGAGCCTAGACATCTACCACCCCACTACCACTATCAGATTAGAGCCATAAGGCAGACTAGACATCTACCACCCCACTACCACTATCAAATTAGAGCCATAAGGGAGACTGGACATCTACCACCCCACCACCACTACCAGATTATAGCCATAAGGGAGACTAGACATCTACCACCCCACTACCACTATCAGATTAGAGCCATAAGGGAGACTAGACATCTACCACCCCACTTCCACTATCAGATTAGAGCCATAAGGGAGACTAGACATCTACCACCAAACTACCACTATCAGATTAGAGCCATAAGGGAGCCTAGACATCTACCACCCCACTACCACTATCAAATTAGAGCCATAAGGGAGACTAGATATCTACCACCATCAGATTAGAGCCATAAGGGAGACTAGACATCTACCACCCCACTACCACTATCAGATTAGAGCCATAAGGGAGACTAGACATCTACCACCCCACTATCAGATTAGAGCCATGAGGGAGACTAGACATCTACCACTACCAGATTAGAGCCATAAGGGAGACTAGACATCTACCAGTTTACTATCACTATCAGATTAGAGCCATAAGGCAGACTAGACATCTACCACCCCACTACCACTATCAAATTAGAGCCATAAGGGAGACTGGACATCTACCACCCCACTACCACTATCAGATTAGAGCCATAAGGGAGACTAGACATCTACCACCCCACTACCACTATCAAATTAGAGCCATAAGGGAGACTAGACATCTACCACCCCACTACCACTATCAGATTAGAGCCATAAGGGAGACTAGACATCTACAACTACCAGATTAGAGCCATAAGGGAGACTAGCCATCTACCACCTTACTACCACTATCAGATTAGAGCCATAAGGGAGACTAGACATCTACCACCCCACTAACATATTAGAGCAATAAGGGAGACTAGACATCTACCACTCCACTACCAAATTAGAGCCATAAGGGAGTCTAGACATCTACCACCCCACTACCACTATCAGATTAGAGCCATAAGGGAGACTAGACATCTACCACCCCACTTCCACTATCAGATTAGAGCCATAAGGGAGACTAGACATCTACCACCCCACTACCACTATCAGATTAGAGCCATAAGGGAGACTAGACATCTACCACCACCACACTACCACTATCACATTAGAGCCATAAGGGAGACTAGACATCTACCACCCCACTACCACTATCAGATTAGAGCCATAAGGGAGACTAGCCATCTACCACTACCAGATTAGAGCCATAAGGGAGACTAGACATCTACCACCTCACTACCACTATCAGATTAGAGCCATAAAGCAAACTAGACATCTACCACCCCACTACCACTATCAGATTAGAGCCATAAGGGAGACTAGACATCTATCACCCCACTACCACTATCAGATTAGAGCCATAAGGGAGCCTAGACATCTACCACCCCACTACCATTATCAGATTAGAGCCATAAGGGAGACTAGACATCTACCACCCCACTATCAGATTAGAGCCATGAGGGAGACTAGACATCTACCACCGCACTACCACTATCAAATTAGAGCCATAAGGGAGACTAGACATCTACCACCCCACTACCACTATCAGATTAGAGCCATAAGGGAGACTAGACATCTACCACCCCACTAACAGATTAGAGCCATAAGTGAGACTAGACATCAACCACCCCACTACCAAAATTAGAGCCATAAAGGAGTCTAGACATCTACCACCCCACTACCACTATCAGATTAGAGCCATAAGGGAGCCTAGACATCTACCACCCCACTACCACTATCAGATTAGAGCCATAAGGGAGCCTAGACATCTACCACCCCACTACCACTATCAGATTAGAGCCATAAGGGAGACTAGACATCTACCACCCCACTACCACTATCAGATTAGAGCCATAAGGGAGACTAGACATCTACCACCCACTACCACTATCAGATTAGAGCCATAAGGGAGACTACACATCTACCACCACACTACCACTATCAGATTAGAGCCATAAGGGAGACTAGACATCTACCACCCCACTACCACTATCAGATTAGAGCCATAAGGGAGACTAGACATCTACCACTACCAGATTAGAGCCATAAGGGAGACTAGACATCTACCAGTTTACTATCACTATCAGATTAGAGCCATAAGGCAGACTAGACATCTACCACCCCACTACCACTATCAAATTAGAGCCATAAGGGAGACTGGACATCTACCACCCCACTACCACTATCAGATTAGAGCCATAAGGGAGACTAGACATCTACCACCCCACTACCACTATCAAATTAGAGCCATAAGGGAGACTAGACATCTACCACCCCACTACCACTATCAGATTAGAGCCATAAGGGAGACTAGACATCTACAACTACCAGATTAGAGCCATAAGGGAGACTAGCCATCTACCACCTTACTACCACTATCAGATTAGAGCCATAAGGGAGACTAGACATCTACCACCCCACTAACATATTAGAGCAATAAGGGAGACTAGACATCTACCACTCCACTACCAAATTAGAGCCATAAGGGAGTCTAGACATCTACCACCCCACTACCACTATCAGATTAGAGCCATAAGGGAGCCTAGACATCTACCACCCCACTACCACTATCAGATTAGAGCCATAAGGCAGACTAGACATCTACCACCCCACTACCACTATCAAATTAGAGCCATAAGGGAGACTGGACATCTACCACCCCACCACCACTACCAGATTATAGCCATAAGGGAGACTAGACATCTACCACCCCACTACCACTATCAGATTAGAGCCATAAGGGAGACTAGACATCTACCACCCCACTACCACTATCAGATTAGAGCCATAAGGGAGACTAGACATCTACCACCAAACTACCACTATCAGATTAGAGTCATAAGGGAGACTAGACATCTACCACCCCACTACCACTATCAGATTAGAGCCATAAGGGAGACTAGACATCTACCACCACACTACCACTATCACATTAGAGCCATAAGGGAGACTAGACATCTACCACCCCACTACCACTATCAGATTAGAGCCATAAGGGAGACTAGACATCTACCACCCCACTACCACTATCAGATTAGAGCCATAAGGGAGCCTAGACATCTACCACCCCACTACCACTATCAAATTAGAGCCATAAGGGAGACTAGATATCTACCACCATCAGATTAGAGCCATAAGGGAGACTAGACATCTACCACCCCACTACCACTATCAGATTAGAGCCATAAGGGAGACTAGACATCTACCACCCCACTATCAGATTAGAGCCATGAGGGAGACTAGACATCTACCACTACCAGATTAGAGCCATAAGGGAGACTAGACATCTACCAGTTTACTATCACTATCAGATTAGAGCCATAAGGCAGACTAGACATCTACCACCCCACTACCACTATCAAATTAGAGCCATAAGGGAGACTGGACATCTACCACCCCACTACCACTATCAGATTAGAGCCATAAGGGAGACTAGACATCTACCACCCCACTACCACTATCAAATTAGAGCCATAAGGGAGACTAGACATCTACCACCCCACTACCACTATCAGATTAGAGCCATAAGGGAGACTAGACATCTACAACTACCAGATTAGAGCCATAAGGGAGACTAGCCATCTACCACCTTACTACCACTATCAGATTAGAGCCATAAGGGAGACTAGACATCTACCACCCCACTACCACTATCAGATTAGAGCCATAAGGGAGCCTAGACATCTACCACCCCACTACCACTATCAAATTAGAGCCATAAGGGAGACTAGATATCTACCACCATCAGATTAGAGCCATAAAGGAGACTAGACATCTACCACCCCACTACCACTATCAGATTAGAGCCATAAGGGAGACTAGACATCTACCACCCCACTACCACTACCAGATTATAGCCATAAGGGAGACTAGACATCTACCACCCCACTACCACTATCAGATTAGAGCCATAAGGGAGACTAGACATCTACCACCAAACTACCACTATCAGATTAGAGCCATAAGGGAGACTAGACATCTACCACCCCACTACCACTATCAGATTAGAGCCATAAGGGAGACTAGACATCTACCACCACACTACCACTATCACATTAGAGCCATAAGGGAGACTAGACATCTACCACCCCACTACCACTATCAGATTAGAGCCATAAGGGAGACTAGACATCTACCACCCCACTACCACTATCAGATTAGAGCCATAAGGGAGCCTAGACATCTACCACCCCACTACCACTATCAAATTAGAGCCATAAGGGAGACTAGATATCTACCACCATCAGATTAGAGCCATAAGGGAGACTAGACATCTACCACCCCACTACCACTATCAGATTAGAGCCATAAGGGAGACTAGACATCTACCACCCCACTATCAGATTAGAGCCATGAGGGAGACTAGACATCTACCACTACCAGATTAGAGCCATAAGGGAGACTAGACATCTACCAGTTTACTATCAATATCAGATTAGAGCCATAAGGCAGACTAGACATCTACCACCCCACTACCACTATCAAATTAGAGCCATAAGGGAGACTGGACATCTACCACCCCACTACCACTATCAGATTAGAGCCATAAGGGAGACTAGACATCTACCACCCCACTACCACTATCAAATTAGAGCCATAAGGGAGACTAGACATCTACCACCCCACTACCACTATCAGATTAGAGCCATAAGGGAGACTAGACATCTACAACTACCAGATTAGAGCCATAAGGGAGACTAGCCATCTACCACCTTACTACCACTATCAGATTAGAGCCATAAGGGAGACTAGACATCTACCACCCCACTACCACTATCAGATTAGAGCCATAAGGGAGCCTAGACATCTACCACCCCACTACCACTATCAAATTAGAGCCATAAGGGAGACTAGATATCTACCACCATCAGATTAGAGCCATAAGGGAGACTAGACATCTACCACCCCACTACCACTATCAGATTAGAGCCATAAGGGAGACTAGACATCTACCACCCCACTACCACTACCAGATTATAGCCATAAGGGAGACTAGACATCTACCACCCCACTACCACTATCAGATTAGAGCCATAAGGGAGACTAGACATCTACCACCACACTACCACTATCACATTAGAGCCATAAGGGAGACTAGACATCTACCACCCCACTACCACTATCAGATTAGAGCCATAAGGGAGACTAGACATCTACCACCCCACTACCACTATCAGATTAGAGCCATAAGGGAGCCTAGACATCTACCACCCCACTACCACTATCAAATTAGAGCCATAAGGGAGACTAGATATCTACCACCATCAGATTAGAGCCATAAGGGAGACTAGACATCTACCACCCCACTACCACTATCAGATTAGAGCCATAAGGGAGACTAGACATCTACCACCCCACTATCAGATTAGAGCGATAAGGGAGACTAGACATCTACCACTACCAGATTAGAGCCATAAGGGAGACTAGACATGTACCAGCTTACTACCACTATCAGATTAGAGCCATAAAGCAGACTAGACATCTACCACCCCACTACCACTATCAAATTAGAGCCATAAGGGAGACTGGACATCTACCACCCCACTACCACTATCAATTTAGAGCCATAAGGGAGACTAGACATCTACCACCCCACTATCACTATCAGATTAGAGCCATAAGGGAGACTAGACATCTACCACCCCACTATCAGATTAGAGCCATAAGTGAGACTAGACATCTACCACCCCACTACCAAATTAGAGCCATAAGGGAGTCTAGACATCTACCACCCCACTACCACTATCAGATTAGAGCCATAAGGGAGCCTAGACATCTACCACCCAACTACCACTATCAGATGAGAGCCATAAGGGAGACTAGACATCTACCACCCCACTATCACTACCAGATTATAGCCAAAAGGGAGACTAGACATCTACCACCCCACTACCACTATCAGATTAGAGCCATAAGAGAGACTAGACATCTACCACCCCACTACCACTATCAGATTAGAGCCATAAGGGAGACTAGACATCTACCACCCCACTACCACCATCAGATTAGAGCCATAAGGGAGACTAGACATCTACCACCCCACTACCACTATCATATTAGAGCCATAAGGGAGACTAGACATCTACCACCCCACTACCACTGTCAGATTAGAGCCATAAGGGAGCCTAGACATCTAAAACCCCACTACCACTATCAAATTATAGCCAGAAGGGAGACTAGACATCTACCACCCCACTACCACTGTCAGATTAGAGCCATAAGGGAGCCTAGACATCTACCACCCCACTACCACTATCAGATTAGAGCCATAAGGGAGACCAGACATCTACCACCCCCCTACCACTATCAGATTAGAGCCATAAGGGAGACTAGACATCTACCACCCCACTACCACTACGAGATTAGAGCCATAAGGGAGCCTAGACATCTACATTTACATTACATTTAAGTCATTTAGCAGACGCTCTTATCCAGAGCGACTTACAAATTGGTGCATTCACCTAATGACATCCAGTGGAGCAGCCACTTTACAATAGTGCATCTAAATCTTTTAAGGGGGGGGGGGGGGGGGCAGAAGGATTGCTTTATCCTATCCTAGGTATTCCTTGAAGAGGTGGGGTTTCAGGTGTCTCCGGAAGGTGGTGATTGACTCCGCTGTCCTGGCGTCGTGAGGGAGTTTGTTCCACCATTGGGGTGCCAGAGCAGCGAACAGTTTTGACTGGGCTGAGCGGGAACTGTACTTCCTCAGTGGTAGGGAGGCGAGCAGGCCAGAGGTGGATGAACGCAGTGCCCTTGTTTGGGTGTAGGGCCTGATCAGAGCCTGAAGGTACTGAGGTGCCGTTCCCCTCACAGCTCCGTAGGCAAGCACCATGGTCTTGTAGCGGATGCGAGCTTCAACTGGAAGCCAGTGGAGAGAGCGGAGGAGCGGGGTGACGTGAGAGAACTTGGGAAGGTTGAACACCAGACGGGCTGCGGCGTTCTGGATGAGTTGTAGGGGTTTGATGGCACAGGCAGGGAGCCCAGCCAACAGCGAGTTGCAGTAATCCAGACGGGAGATGACAAGTGCCTGGATTAGGACCTGCGCCGCTTCCTGTGTGAGGCAGGGTCGTACTCTGCGGATGTTGTAGAGCATGAACCTACAGGAACGGGCCACCGCCTTGATGTTAGTTGAGAACGACAGGGTGTTGTCCAGGATCACGCCAAGGTTCTTAGCGCTCTGGGAGGAGGACACAATGGAGTTGTCAACCGTGATGGCGAGATCATGGAACGGGCAGTCCTTCCCCGGGAGGAAGAGCAGCTCCGTCTTGCCGAGGTTCAGCTTGAGGTGGTGATCCGTCATCCACACTGATATGTCTGCCAGACATGCAGAGATGCGATTCGCCACCTGGTCATCAGAAGGGGGAAAGGAGAAGATTAGTTGTGTGTCGTCTGCATAGCAATGATAGGAGAGACCATGTGAGGTTATGACAGAGCCAAGTGACTTGGTGTATAGCGAGAATAGGAGAGGGCCTAGAACAGAGCCCTGGGGGACACCAGTGGTGAGAGCGCGTGGTGAGGAGACAGATTCTCGCCACGCCACCTGGTAGGAGCGACCTGTCAGGTAGGACGCAATCCAAGCGTGGGCCGCGCCGGAGATGCCCAACTCGGAGAGGGTGGAGAGGAGGATCTGATGGTTCACAGTATCGAAGGCAGCCGATAGGTCTAGAAGGATGAGAGCAGAGGAAAGAGAGTTAGCTTTAGCAGTGCGGAGCGCCTCCGTGATACAGAGAAGAGCAGTCTCAGTTGAGTGACTAGTCTTGAAACCTGACTGATTTGGATCAAGAAGGTCATTCTGAGAGAGATAGCAGGAGAGCTGGCCAAGGACGGCACGTTCAAGAGTTTTGGAGAGAAAAGAAAGAAGGGATACTGGTCTGTAGTTGTTGACATCGGAGGGATCGAGTGTAGGTTTTTTCAGAAGGGGTGCAACTCTCGCTCTCTTGAAGACGGAAGGGACGTAGCCAGCGGTCAGGGATGAGTTGATGAGCGAGGTGAGGTAAGGGAGAAGGTCTCCGGAAATGGTCTGGAGAAGAGAGGAGGGGATAGGGTCAAGCGGGCAGGTTGTTGGGCGGCCGGCCGTCACAAGACGCGAGATTTCATCTGGAGAGAGAGGAGAGAAAGAGGTCAAAGCACAGGGTAGGGCAGTGTGAGCAGAACCAGCGGTGTCGTTTGACTTAGCAAACGAGGATCGGATGTCGTCGACCTTCTTTTCAAAATGGTTGACGAAGTCGTCTGCAGAGAGGGAGGAGGGGGGGGGGAGGGGGAGGAGGATTCAGGAGGGAGGAGAAGGTGGCAAAGAGCTTCCTAGGGTTAGAGGCAGATGCTTGGAATTTAGAGTGGTAGAAAGTGGCTTTAGCAGCAGAGACAGAAGAGGAAAATGTAGAGAGGAGGGAGTGAAAGGATGCCAGGTCCGCAGGGAGGCGAGTTTTCCTCCATTTCCGCTCGGCTGCCCGGAGCCCTGTTCTGTGAGCTCGCAATGAGTCGTCGAGCCACGGAGCGGGAGGGGAGGACCGAGCCGGCCTGGAGGATAGGGGACATAGAGAGTCAAAGGATGCAGAAAGGGAGGAGAGGAGGGTTGAGGAGGCAGAATCAGGAGATAGGTTGGAGAAGGTTTGGGCAGAGGGAAGAGATGATAGGATGGAAGAGGAGAGAGTAGCGGGGGAGAGAGAGCGAAGGTTGGGACGGCGCGATACCATCCGAGTAGGGGCAGTGTGGGAAGTGTTGGATGAGAGCGAGAGGGAAAAGGATACAAGGTAGTGGTCGGAGACTTGGAGGGGAGTTGCAATGAGGTTAGTGGAAGAACAGCATCTAGTAAAGATGAGGTTAAGCGTATTGCCTGCCTTGTGAGTAGGGGGGGAAGGTGAGAGGGTGAGGTCAAAAGAGGAGAGGAGTGGAAAGAAGGAGGCGGAGAGGAATGAGTCCAAGGTAGACATGGGGAGGTTAAAGTCACCCAGAACTGTGAGAGGTGAGCCGTCCTCAGGAAAGGAGCTTATCAAGGCATCAAGCTCATTGATGAACTCTCCAAGGGAACCTGGAGGGCGATAAATGATAAGGATGTTAAGCTTGAAAGGGCTGGTAACTGTGACAGCATGGAATTCAAAGGAGGCGATAGACAGATGGGTAAGGGGAGAAAGAGAGAATGACCACTTGGGAGAGATGAGGATCCCGGTGCCACCACCCCGCTGACCAGAAGCTCTCGGGGTGTGCGAGAACACGTGGGCAGACGAAGAGAGAGCAGTAGAAGTAGCAGTGTTATCTGTGGTGAGCCATGTTTCCGTCAGTGCCAAGAAGTCGAGGGACTGGAGGGACGCATAGGCTGAGATGAGCTCTGCCTTGTTGGCCGCGGATCGGCAGTTCCAGAGGCTACCGGAGACCTGGAACTCCACGTGGGTCGTGCGGGCTGGGACCACCAGGTTAGGGTGGGCGCGGCCACGCGGTGTGAGGCGTTTGTATGGTCTGTGCAGAGAGGAGAGAACAGGGATAGACAGACACATATTTGACAGGCTACAGAAGAGGCTACGCTAAAGCAAAGGGGATTAGAATGACAAGTGGGCTACACGTCTCGAATGTTCAGAAAGTTAAGCTTACGTAGCAAAAAATCAATAAAATTAAAAATCTTATTGACTAAAATGATATAGTACTGCTGGCTGGTGAAGTAGCCTGGCTAGCAGTAGCTGCGTTGTTGAAAGTGAAGCTGGCTAGGTGACCTCGACAGTTTCTCTAAGTTTCTCTAAACTACACAATTATCATGGATACAAGGACAGCAAAGACAACTAGCTAACACTACGCTAATCAAGTCGTTCCGTTGTAATGTAAGTTTCTACAGTGCTGCTATTCGGTAGAAGTTGGCTAGCTAGCAGTGTTAGCTAGCAGTGTTGGCTAGGTAGGAGGACGGCAGCGCGGCAGGCGAAACTAGCTGGCTAGCTAACCGATAATTACTCAGAGTTACACAATTATCTTAGATACAAAGCTAGCAAAGAAAACTATGTAGCTAGCTAACACTACACAAAACAAGTCGTTCCGTTGTATTGTAATCGTTTCTACAATGCTCTTCGGTGGCAGCTGGCTAGCTAGCAGTGTTGGCTACGTTGCGTTAATTTCGAACGAAAATAGCTCGCTAGCGAACCTCAATAACGACGCAATTATGTTTGATAAAAGACGGCTATGTAGCTAGCTAAGATCAAACAAATCAAACCGTTGTACTGTAATGAAAATGAAAATCAGACCGTTGTACTATAATGAAATGTAATGAAAAGTTATACTACTATTCGGTAGACGGTGGACGTTTGCTAGCTGCTGGGCAGATAGCAGTGGACAACGAGACGACGAAATACGATAATTACGCAGTTATCTTTGATACACAGACGGCTATGTAGCTAGTTAAGAAGAAATTGCTAAGGTTGGACAAATTAAATCGTTGTACTATAATGAAATGTAATGAAAAGTTATAAAAGTTATACTACCTGCAGAGCGAATGCAGAGCGAATGCAAATGCGACCGCTCGCCCCAAACCGGAACTTAAAATACATCTACCACCCCACTACCACTATCAGATTAGAGCCATAAGGGAGACTAGACATCTACCACCCCACTACCACTATCAGATTAGAGCCATAAGGGAGACTAGACATCTACCACTACCAGATTAGAGCCATAAGGGAGACTAGACATCTACCAGTTTACTATCACTATCAGATTAGAGCCATAAGGCAGACTAGACATCTACCACCCCACTACCACTATCAAATTAGAGCCATAAGGGAGACTGGACATCTACCACCCCACTACCACTATCAGATTAGAGCCATAAGGGAGACTAGACATCTACCACCCCACTACCACTATCAAATTAGAGCCATAAGGGAGACTAGACATCTACCACCCCACTACCACTATCAGATTAGAGCCATAAGGGAGACTAGACATCTACAACTACCAGATTAGAGCCATAAGGGAGACTAGCCATCTACCACCTTACTACCACTATCAGATTAGAGCCATAAGGGAGACTAGACATCTACCACCCCACTAACATATTAGAGCAATAAGGGAGACTAGACATCTACCACTCCACTATCAGATTAGAGCCATAAGGGAGTCTAGACATCTACCACCCCACTACCACTATCAGATTAGAGCCATAAGGGAGCCTAGACATCTACCACCCCACTACCACTATCAGATTAGAGCCATAAGGCAGACTAGACATCTACCACCCCACTACCACTATCAAATTAGAGCCATAAGGGAGACTGGACATCTACCACCCCACCACCACTACCAGATTATAGCCATAAGGGAGACTAGACATCTACCACCCCACTACCACTATCAGATTAGAGCCATAAGGGAGACTAGACATCTACCACCCCACTACCACTATCAGATTAGAGCCATAAGGGAGACTAGACATCTACAACCAAACTACCACTATCAGATTAGAGCCATAAGGGAGACTAGACATCTACCACCCCACTACCACTATCAGATTAGAGCCATAAGGGAGACTAGACATCTACCACCACACTACCACTATCACATTAGAGCCATAAGGGAGACTAGACATCTACCACCCCACTACCACTATCAGATTAGAGCCATAAGGGAGACTAGACATCTACCACCCCACTACCACTATCAGATTAGAGCCATAAGGGAGCCTAGACATCTACCACCCCACTACCACTATCAAATTAGAGCCATAAGGGAGACTAGATATCTACCACCATCAGATTAGAGCCATAAGGGAGACTAGACATCTACCACCCCACTACCACTATCAGATTAGAGCCATAAGGGAGACTAGACATCTACCACCCCACTATCAGATTAGAGCCATGAGGGAGACTAGACATCTACCACTACCAGATTAGAGCCACAAGGGAGACTAGACATCTACCAGTTTACTATCACTATCAGATTAGAGCCATAAGGCAGACTAGACATCTACCACCCCACTACCACTATCAAATTAGAGCCATAAGGGAGACTGGACATCTACCACCCCACTACCACTATCAGATTAGAGCCATAAGGGAGACTAGACATCTACCACCCCACTACCACTATCAAATTAGAGCCATAAGGGAGACTAGACATCTACCACCCCACTACCACTATCAGATTAGAGCCATAAGGGAGACTAGACATCTACAACTACCAGATTAGAGCCATAAGGGAGACTAGCCATCTACCACCTTACTACCACTATCAGATTAGAGCCATAAGGGAGACTAGACATCTACCACCCCACTAACATATTAGAGCAATAAGGGAGACTAGACATCTACCACTCCACTACCAAATTAGAGCCATAAGGGAGTCTAGACATCTACCACCCCACTACCACTATCAGATTAGAGCCATAAGGGAGCCTAGACATCTACCACCCCACTACCACTATCAGATTAGAGCCATAAGGGAGACTAGACATCTACCACCCCACTACCACTACCAGATTATAGCCATAAGGGAGACTAGACATCTACCACCCCACTACCACTATCAGATTAGAGCCATAAGGGAGACTAGACATCTACCACCCCACTACCACTATCAGATTAGAGCCATAAGGGAGACTAGACATCTACCACCAAACTACCACTATCAGATTAGAGCCATAAGGGAGACTAGACATCTACCACCCCACTACCACTATCAGATTAGAGCCATAAGGGAGACTAGACATCTACCACCACACTACCACTATCACATTAGAGCCATAAGGGAGACTAGAAATCTACCACCCCACTACCACTATCAGATTAGAGCCATAAGGGAGACTAGACATCTACCACCCCACTACCACTATCAGATTAGAGCCATAAGGGAGCCTAGACATCTACCACCCCACTACCACTATCAAATTAGAGCCATAAGGGAGACTAGATATCTACCACCATCAGATTAGAGCCATAAGGGAGACTAGACATCTACCACCCCACTACCACTATCAGATTAGAGCCATAAGGGAGACTAGACATCTACCACCCCACTATCAGATTAGAGCGATAAGGGAGACTAGACATCTACCACTACCAGATTAGAGCCATAAGGGAGACTAGACATGTACCAGCTTACTACCACTATCAGATTAGAGCCATAAAGCAGACTAGACATCTACCACCCCACTACCACTATCAAATTAGAGCCATAAGGGAGACTGGATATCTACCACCCCACTACCACTATCAATTTAGAGCCATAAGGGAGACTAGACATCTACCACCCCACTATCACTATCAGATTAGAGCCATAAGGGAGACTAGACATCTACCACCCCACTATCAGATTAGAGCCATAAGTGAGACTAGACATCTACCACCCCACTACCAAATTAGAGCCATAAGGGAGTCTAGACATCTACCACCCCACTACCACTATCAGATTAGAGCCATAAGGGAGCCTAGACATCTACCACCCAACTACCACTATCAGATGAGAGCCATAAGGGAGACTAGACATCTACCACCCCACTATCACTACCAGATTATAGCCAAAAGGGAGACTAGACATCTACCACCCCACTACCACTATCAGATTAGAGCCATAAGAGAGACTAGACATCTACCACCCCACTACCACTATCAGATTAGAGCCATAAGGGAGACTAGACATCTACCACCCCACTACCACCATCAGATTAGAGCCATAAGGGAGACTAGACATCTACCACCCCACTACCACTATCATATTAGAGCCATAAGGGAGACTAGACATCTACCACCCCACTACCACTGTCAGATTAGAGCCATAAGGGAGCCTAGACATCTAAAACCCCACTACCACTATCAAATTATAGCCAGAAGGGAGACTAGACATCTACCACCCCACTACCACTGTCAGATTAGAGCCATAAGGGAGCCTAGACATCTACCACCCCACTACCACTATCAGATTAGAGCCATAAGGGAGACCAGACATCTACCACCCCCCTACCACTATCAGATTAGAGCCATAAGGGAGACTAGACATCTACCACCCCACTACCACTACGAGATTAGAGCCATAAGGGAGCCTAGACATCTACCACCCCACTACCACTATCAGATTAGAGCCATAAGGGAGACTAGACATCTACCACCCCACTACCACTATCAGATTAGAGCCATAAGGGAGACTAGACATCTACCACCCCACTACCACTGTCAGATTAGAGCCATAAGGGAGCCTAGACATCTATCACCCCACTACCACTATCAAATTAGAGCCAGAAGGGAGACACGACATCTACCACCCCACTACCACTATCAGATTAGAGCCATAATGGAGACTAGACATCTACCACCCCACTACCACTATCAAATTAGAGCCATAAGGGAGACTAGACATCTCCCACCCCACTACCACTATCAAATTAGAGCCATAAGGGAGACTAGACATCTACCAACCCACAATCAGATTAGAGCCATAAGGGAGACTAGACATCTACCACCCCACTATCAGATTAGAGCCATAAGGGAGACTAGACATCTACCACCCCACTACCACTACCAGATTATAGCCATAAGGGAGACTAGACATCTACCACCCCACTACCACTATCAGATTAGAGCCATAAGGGAGACTAGACATCTACCACCCCACTACCACTATCAGATTAGAGCCATAAGGGAGACTAGACATCTACCACCAAACTACCACTATCAGATTAGAGCCATAAGGGAGACTAGACATCTACCACCCCACTACCACTATCAGATTAGAGCCATAAGGGAGACTAGACATCTACCACCACACTACCACTATCACATTAGAGCCATAAGGGAGACTAGAAATCTACCACCCCACTACCACTATCAGATTAGAGCCATAAGGGAGACTAGACATCTACCACCCCACTACCACTATCAGATTAGAGCCATAAGGGAGCCTAGACATCTACCACCCCACTACCACTATCAAATTAGAGCCATAAGGGAGACTAGATATCTACCACCATCAGATTAGAGCCATAAGGGAGACTAGACATCTACCACCCCACTACCACTATCAGATTAGAGCCATAAGGGAGACTAGACATCTACCACCCCACTATCAGATTAGAGCGATAAGGGAGACTAGACATCTACCACTACCAGATTAGAGCCATAAGGGAGACTAGACATGTACCAGCTTACTACCACTATCAGATTAGAGCCATAAAGCAGACTAGACATCTACCACCCCACTACCACTATCAAATTAGAGCCATAAGGGAGACTGGATATCTACCACCCCACTACCACTATCAATTTAGAGCCATAAGGGAGACTAGACATCTACCACCCCACTATCACTATCAGATTAGAGCCATAAGGGAGACTAGACATCTACCACCCCACTATCAGATTAGAGCCATAAGTGAGACTAGACATCTACCACCCCACTACCAAATTAGAGCCATAAGGGAGTCTAGACATCTACCACCCCACTACCACTATCAGATTAGAGCCATAAGGGAGCCTAGACATCTACCACCCAACTACCACTATCAGATGAGAGCCATAAGGGAGACTAGACATCTACCACCCCACTATCACTACCAGATTAGAGCCAAAAGGGAGACTAGACATCTACCACCCCACTACCACTATCAGATTAGAGCCATAAGAGAGACTAGACATCTACCACCCCACTACCACTATCAGATTAGAGCCATAAGGGAGACTAGACATCTACCACCCCACTACCACCATCAGATTAGAGCCATAAGGGAGACTAGACATCTACCACCCCACTACCACTATCATATTAGAGCCATAAGGGAGACTAGACATCTACCACCCCACTACCACTGTCAGATTAGAGCCATAAGGGAGCCTAGACATCTAAAACCCCACTACCACTATCAAATTATAGCCAGAAGGGAGACTAGACATCTACCACCCCACTACCACTGTCAGATTAGAGCCATAAGGGAGCCTAGACATCTACCACCCCACTACCACTATCAGATTAGAGCCATAAGGGAGACCAGACATCTACCACCCCCCTACCACTATCAGATTAGAGCCATAAGGGAGACTAGACATCTACCACCCCACTACCACTACGAGATTAGAGCCATAAGGGAGCCTAGACATCTACCACCCCACTACCACTATCAGATTAGAGCCATAAGGGAGACTAGACATCTACCACCCCACTACCACTATCAGATTAGAGCCATAAGGGAGACTAGACATCTACCACCCCACTACCACTGTCAGATTAGAGCCATAAGGGAGCCTAGACATCTATCACCCCACTACCACTATCAAATTAGAGCCAGAAGGGAGACACGACATCTACCACCCCACTACCACTATCAGATTAGAGCCATAATGGAGACTAGACATCTACCACCCCACTACCACTATCAAATTAGAGCCATAAGGGAGACTAGACATCTCCCACCCCACTACCACTATCAAATTAGAGCCATAAGGGAGACTAGACATCTACCAACCCACAATCAGATTAGAGCCATAAGGGAGACTAGACATCTACCACCCCACTATCAGATTAGAGCCATAAGGGAGACTAGACATCTACCACCCCACTACCACTGTCAGATTAGAGCCATAAGGGAGCCTAGACATCTAAAACCCCACTACCACTATCAAATTATAGCCAGAAGGGAGACTAGACATCTACCACCCCACCACCACTGTCAGATTAGAGCCATAAGGGAGCCTAGACATCTACCACCCCACTACCACTATCAGATTAGAGCCATAAGGGAGACTAGACATCTACCACCCCCCTACCACTATCAGATTAGAGCCATAAGGGAGACTAGACATCTACCACCCCACTACCACTACGAGATTAGAGCCATAAGGGAGCCTAGACATCTACCACCCCACTACCACTATCAGATTAGAGCCATAAGGGAGACTAGACATCTACCACCCCACTACCACTGTCAGATTAGAGCCATAAGGGAGCCTAGACATCTACCACCCCACTACCACTATCAAATTAGAGCCAGAAGGGAGACAAGACATCTACCACCCCACTACCACTATCAGATTAGAGCCATAAGGGAGCCTAGACATCTACCACCCCACTACCACTATCAAATTAGAGCCATAAGGGAGACTAGATATCTACCACCATCAGATTAGAGCCATAAGGGAGACTAGACATCTACCACCCCACTACCACTATCAGATTAGAGCCATAAGGGAGACTAGACATCTACCACCCCACTATCAGATTAGAGCCATGAGGGAGACTAGACATCTACCACTACCAGATTAGAGCCATAAGGGAGACTAGACATCTACCAGTTTACTATCACTATCAGATTAGAGCCATAAGGCAGACTAGACATCTACCACCCCACTACCACTATCAAATTAGAGCCATAAGGGAGACTGGACATCTACCACCCCACTACCACTATCAGATTAGAGCCATAAGGGAGACTAGACATCTACCACCCCACTACCACTATCAAATTAGAGCCATAAGGGAGACTAGACATCTACCACCCCACTACCACTATCAGATTAGAGCCATAAGGGAGACTAGACATCTACAACTACCAGATTAGAGCCATAAGGGAGACTAGCCATCTACCACCTTACTACCACTATCAGATTAGAGCCATAAGGGAGACTAGACATCTACCACCCCACTAACATATTAGAGCAATAAGGGAGACTAGACATCTACCACTCCACTACCAAATTAGAGCCATAAGGGAGTCTAGACATCTACCACCCCACTACCACTATCAGATTAGAGCCATAAGGGAGCCTAGACATCTACCACCCCACTACCACTATCAGATTAGAGCCATAAGGGAGACTAGACATCTACCACCCCACTACCACTACCAGATTATAGCCATAAGGGAGACTAGACATCTACCACCCCACTACCACTATCAGATTAGAGCCATAAGGGAGACTAGACATCTACCACCCCACTACCACTATCAGATTAGAGCCATAAGGGAGACTAGACATCTACCACCAAACTACCACTATCAGATTAGAGCCATAAGGGAGACTAGACATCTACCACCCCACTACCACTATCAGATTAGAGCCATAAGGGAGACTAGACATCTACCACCACACTACCACTATCACATTAGAGCCATAAGGGAGACTAGACATCTACCACCCCACTACCACTATCAGATTAGAGCCATAAGGGAGACTAGACATCTACCACCCCACTACCACTATCAGATTAGAGCCATAAGGGAGCCTAGACATCTACCACCCCACTACCACTATCAAATTAGAGCCATAAGGGAGACTAGATATCTACCACCATCAGATTAGAGCCATAAGGGAGACTAGACATCTACCACCCCACTACCACTATCAGATTAGAGCCATAAGGGAGACTAGACATCTACCACCCCACTATCAGATTAGAGCGATAAGGGAGACTAGACATCTACCACTACCAGATTAGAGCCATAAGGGAGACTAGACATGTACCAGCTTACTACCACTATCAGATTAGAGCCATAAAGCAGACTAGACATCTACCACCCCACTACCACTATCAAATTAGAGCCATAAGGGAGACTGGATATCTACCACCCCACTACCACTATCAATTTAGAGCCATAAGGGAGACTAGACATCTACCACCCCACTATCACTATCAGATTAGAGCCATAAGGGAGACTAGACATCTACCACCCCACTATCAGATTAGAGCCATAAGTGAGACTAGACATCTACCACCCCACTACCAAATTAGAGCCATAAGGGAGTCTAGACATCTACCACCCCACTACCACTATCAGATTAGAGCCATAAGGGAGCCTAGACATCTACCACCCAACTACCACTATCAGATGAGAGCCATAAGGGAGACTAGACATCTACCACCCCACTATCACTACCAGATTATAGCCAAAAGGGAGACTAGACATCTACCACCCCACTACCACTATCAGATTAGAGCCATAAGAGAGACTAGACATCTACCACCCCACTACCACTATCAGATTAGAGCCATAAGGGAGACTAGACATCTACCACCCCACTACCACCATCAGATTAGAGCCATAAGGGAGACTAGACATCTACCACCCCACTACCACTATCATATTAGAGCCATAAGGGAGACTAGACATCTACCACCCCACTACCACTGTCAGATTAGAGCCATAAGGGAGACTAGACATCTAAAACCCCACTACCACTATCAAATTATAGCCAGAAGGGAGACTAGACATCTACCACCCCACTACCACTGTCAGATTAGAGCCATAAGGGAGCCTAGACATCTACCACCCCACTACCACTATCAGATTAGAGCCATAAGGGAGACCAGACATCTACCACCCCCCTACCACTATCAGATTAGAGCCATAAGGGAGACTAGACATCTACCACCCCACTACCACTACGAGATTAGAGCCATAAGGGAGCCTAGACATCTACCACCCCACTACCACTATCAGATTAGAGCCATAAGGGAGACTAGACATCTACCACCCCACTACCACTATCAGATTAGAGCCATAAGGGAGACTAGACATCTACCACCCCACTACCACTGTCAGATTAGAGCCATAAGGGAGCCTAGACATCTACCACCCCACTACCACTATCAAATTAGAGCCAGAAGGGAGACAAGACATCTACCACCCCACTACCACTATCAGATTAGAGCCATAATGGAGACTAGACATCTACCACCCCACTACCACTATCAAATTAGAGCCATAAGGGAGACTAGACATCTCCCACCCCACTACCACTATCAAATTAGAGCCATAAGGGAGACTAGACATCTACCAACCCACAATCAGATTAGAGCCATAAGGGAGACTAGACATCTACCACCCCACTATCAGATTAGAGCCATAAGGGAGACTAGACATCTACCACCCCACTACCACTGTCAGATTAGAGCCATAAGGGAGCCTAGACATCTAAAACCCCACTACCACTATCAAATTATAGCCAGAAGGGAGACTAGACATCTACCACCCCACTACCACTGTCAGATTAGAGCCATAAGGGAGCCTAGACATCTACCACCCCACTACCACTATCAGATTAGAGCCATAAGGGAGACTAGACATCTACCACCCCCCTACCACTATCAGATTAGAGCCATAAGGGAGACTAGACATCTACCACCCCACTACCACTACGAGATTAGAGCCATAAGGGAGCCTAGACATCTACCACCCCACTACCACTATCAGATTAGAGCCATAAGGGAGACTAGACATCTACCACCCCACTACCACTGTCAGATTAGAGCCATAAGGGAGCCTAGACATCTACCACCCCACTACCACTATCAAATTAGAGCCAGAAGGGAGACAAGACATCTACCACCCCACTACCACTATCAGATTAGAGCCATAATGGAGACTAGACATCTACCACCCCACTACCACTATCAAATTAGAGCCATAAGGGAGACTAGACATCTCCCACCCCACTACCACTATCAAATTAGAGCCATAAGGGAGACTAGACATCTACCAACCCACAATCAGATTAGAGCCATAAGGGAGACTAGACATCTACCACCCCACTATCAGATTAGAGCCATAAGGGAGACTAGACATCTACCACCCCACTACCACTATCAGATTAGAGCCACAAGGGAGACTAGACATCTACCACCGCACTACCACTATTGGATTAGAGCCATAAGGGAGACTAGACATCTACCACTATCAGATTAGAGCCACAAGGGAGACTAGACATCTACCACCCCACTACCACTACGAGATTAGAGCCATAAGGGAGCCTAGACATCTACCACCCCACTACCACTATCAGATTAGAGCCATAAGGGAGACTAGACATCTACCACCCCACTATCAGATTAGAGCCATGAGGGAGACTAGACATCTACCACCGCACTACCACTATCAAATTAGAGCCATAAGGGAGACTAGACATCTACCACCCCACTACCACTATCAGATTAGAGCCATAAGGGAGCCTAGACATCTACCACCCCACTACCACTATCAGATTAGAGCCATAAGGGAGCCTAGACATCTACCACCCCACTACCACTATCAGATTAGAGCCATAAGGGAGACTAGACATCTACCACCCCACTACCACTATCAGATTAGAGCCATAAGGGAGACTAGACATCTACCACCCACTACCACTATCAGATTAGAGCCATAAGGGAGACTAGACATCTACCAGTTTACTACCACTATCAGATTAGAGCCATAAGGGAGACTAGACATCTACCACCCCACTACCACTATCAGATTAGAGCCATAAGGGAGACTAGACATCTACCACCCCACTACCACCATCAGATTAGAGCCATAAGGGAGACTAGACATCTACCACTACCAGATTAGAGCCATAAGGGAGACTAGACATCTACCAGTTTACTATCACTATCAGATTAGAGCCATAAGGCAGACTAGACATCTACCACCCCACTACCACTATCAAATTAGAGCCATAAGGGAGACTGGACATCTACCACCCCACTACCACTATCAGATTAGAGCCATAAGGGAGACTAGACATCTACCACCCCACTACCACTATCAAATTAGAGCCATAAGGGAGACTAGACATCTACCACCCCACTACCACTATCAGATTAGAGCCATAAGGGAGACTAGACATCTACAACTACCAGATTAGAGCCATAAGGGAGACTAGCCATCTACCACCTTACTACCACTATCAGATTAGAGCCATAAGGGAGACTAGACATCTACCACCCCACTAACATATTAGAGCAATAAGGGAGACTAGACATCTACCACTCCACTACCAAATTAGAGCCATAAGGGAGTCTAGACATCTACCACCCCACTACCACTATCAGATTAGAGCCATAAGGGAGCCTAGACATCTACCACCCCACTACCACTATCAGATTAGAGCCATAAGGCAGACTAGACATCTACCACCCCACTACCACTATCAAATTAGAGCCATAAGGGAGACTGGACATCTACCACCCCACCACCACTACCAGATTATAGCCATAAGGGAGACTAGACATCTACCACCCCACTACCACTATCAGATTAGAGCCATAAGGGAGACTAGACATCTACCACCCCACTACCACTATCAGATTAGAGCCATAAGGGAGACTAGACATCTACCACCAAACTACCACTATCAGATTAGAGCCATAAGGGAGACTAGACATCTACCACCCCACTACCACTATCAGATTAGAGCCATAAGGGAGACTAGACATCTACCACCCCACTACCACTATCAAATTAGAGCCATAAGGGAGACTAGATATCTACCACCATCAGATTAGAGCCATAAGGGAGACTAGACATCTACCACCCCACTACCACTATCAGATTAGAGCCATAAGGGAGACTAGACATCTACCACCCCACTATCAGATTAGAGCCATGAGGGAGACTAGACATCTACCACTACCAGATTAGAGCCATAAGGGAGACTAGACATCTACCAGTTTACTATCACTATCAGATTAGAACCATAAAGCAGACTAGACATCTACCACCCCACTACCACTATCAAATTAGAGCCATAAGGGAGACTGGACATCAACCACCCCACTACCACTATCAAATTAGAGCCATAAGGGAGACTAGACATCTACCACCCCACTACCACTATCAGATTAGAGCCATAAGGGAGACTAGACATCTACAACTACCAGATTAGAGCCATAAGGGAGACTAGCCATCTACCACCTTACTACCACTATCAGATTAGAGCCATAAGGGAGACTAGACATCTACCACCCCACTAACATATTAGAGCAATAAGGGAGACTAGACATCTACCACTCCACTACCAAATTAGAGCCATAAGGGAGTCTAGACATCTACCACCCCACTACCACTATCAGATTAGAGCCATAAGGGAGCCTAGACATCTACCACCCCACTACCACTATCAGATTAGAGCCATAAGGGAGACTAGACATCTACCACCAAACCACCACTATCAGATTAGAGCCATAAGGGAGACTAGACATCTACCACCCCACTACCACTATCAGATTAGAGCCATAAGGGAGACTAGACATCTACCACCACACTACCACTATCACATTAGAGCCATAAGGGAGACTAGACATCTACCACCCCACTACCACTATCAGATTAGAGCCATAAGGGAGACTAGACATCTACCACCCCACTACCACTATCAGATTAGAGCCATAAGGGAGCCTAGACATCTACCACCCCACTACCACTATCAAATTAGAGCCATAAGGGAGACTAGATATCTACCACCATCAGATTAGAGCCATAAGGGAGACTAGACATCTACCACCCCACTACCACTATCAGATTAGAGCCATAAGGGAGACTAGACATCTACCACCCCACTATCAGATTAGAGCGATAAGGGAGACTAGACATCTACCACTACCAGATTAGAGCCATAAGGGAGACTAGACATGTACCAGCTTACTACCACTATCAGATTAGAGCCATAAAGCAGACTAGACATCTACCACCCCACTACCACTATCAAATTAGAGCCATAAGGGAGACTGGACATCTACCACCCCACTACCACTATCAATTTAGAGCCATAAGGGAGACTAGACATCTACCACCCCACTATCACTATCAGATTAGAGCCATAAGGGAGACTAGACATCTACCACCCCACTATCAGATTAGAGCCATAAGTGAGACTAGACATCTACCACCCCACTACCAAATTAGAGCCATAAGGGAGTCTAGACATCTACCACCCCACTACCACTATCAGATTAGAGCCATAAGGGAGCCTAGACATCTACCACCCAACTACCACTATCAGATGAGAGCCATAAGGGAGACTAGACATCTACCACCCCACTATCACTACCAGATTATAGCCAAAAGGGAGACTAGACATCTACCACCCCACTACCACTATCAGATTAGAGCCATAAGAGAGACTAGACATCTACCACCCCACTACCACTATCAGATTAGAGCCATAAGGGAGACTAGACATCTACCACCCCACTACCACCATCAGATTAGAGCCATAAGGGAGACTAGACATCTACCACCCCACTACCACTATCATATTAGAGCCATAAGGGAGACTAGACATCTACCACCCCACTACCACTGTCAGATTAGAGCCATAAGGGAGCCTAGACATCTACCACCCCACTACCACTATCAGATTAGAGCCATAAGGGAGACTAGACATCTACCACCCCCCTACCACTATCAGATTAGAGCCATAAGGGAGACTAGACATCTACCACCCCACTACCACTACGAGATTAGAGCCATAAGGGAGCCTAGACATCTACCACCCCACTACCACTATCAGATTAGAGCCATAAGGGAGACTAGACATCTACCACCCCACTACCACTATCAGATTAGAGCCATAAGGGAGACTAGACATCTACCACCCCACTACCACTGTCAGATTAGAGCCATAAGGGAGCCTAGACATCTACCACCCCACTACCACTATCAAATTAGAGCCAGAAGGGAGACAAGACATCTACCACCCCACTACCACTATCAGATTAGAGCCATAATGGAGACTAGACATCTACCACCCCACTACCACTATCAAATTAGAGCCATAAGGGAGACTAGACATCTCCCACCCCACTACCACTATCAAATTAGAGCCATAAGGGAGACTAGACATCTACCAACCCACAATCAGATTAGAGCCATAAGGGAGACTAGACATCTACCACCCCACTATCAGATTAGAGCCATAAGGGAGACTAGACATCTACCACCCCACTACCACTATCAGATTTGAGCCATAAGGGAGACTAGACATCTACCACCGCACTACCACTATTGGATTAGAGCCATAAGGGAGACTAGACATCTACCACTATCAGATTAGAGCCACAAGGGAGACTAGACATCTACCACCCCACTACCACTACCAGATTAGAGCCACAAGGGAGCTAGACATCTACCGACCCACTACCACTATCAGATTAGAGCCATAAGGCAAACTAGACATCTACCACCTCACTACCACTATCAGATTAGAGCCATAAGGGAGACTAGACATCTACCACCCCACTATCAGATTAGAGCCATAAGGGAGACTAGACATCTACCACTACCAGATTAGAGCCATAAGGGAGACTAGACATCTACCACCTTACTACCACTATCAGATTAGAGCCATAAGGCAAACTAGACATCTACCACCCCACTACCACTATCAGATTAGAGCCATAAGGGAGACTAGACATCTACCACCCCACTATCAGATTAGAGCCATAAAAGAGACTAGACATCTAAAACCCCACTACCACTATCAGATTAGAGCCATAAGGGAGACTAGACATCTACCACCCCACTACCACTATCAGATTAGAGCCATAAGGGAGACTAGACATCTACCACCCCACTACCACTACGAGATTAGAGCCATAAGGGAGACTAGACATCTACCACCCCACTACCACTATCAGATTAGAGCCATAAGGGAGACTAGACATCTACCACCCCACTACCACTATCATATTAGAGCCATAAGGGAGACTAGACATCTACCACCCCACTACCACTGTCAGATTAGAGCCATAAGGGAGCCTAGACATCTAAAACCCCACTACCACTATCAAATTAGAGCCAGAAGGGAGACTAGACATCTACCACCCCACTACCACTGTCAGATTAGAGCCATAAGGGAGCCTAGACATCTACCACCACACTACCACTACGAGATTAGAGCCATAAGGGAGACTATACATCTACCACCCCACTACCACTATCAGATTAGAGCCATAAGGGAGACTAGACATCTACCACCCCCCTACCACTATCAGATTAGAGCCATAAGGGAGACCAGACATCTACCACCCCACTACCACTACGAGATTAGAGCCATAAGGGAGCCTAGACATCTACCACCCTACTACCACTATCAGATTAGAGCCATAAGGGAGACTAGACATCTACCACCCCACTACCACTATCAGATTAGAGCCATAAGGGAGACTAGACATCTACCACCCCACTACCACTGTCAGATTAGAGCCATAAGGGAGCCTAGACATCTACCACCCCACTACCACTATCAAATTAGAGCCAGAAGGGAGACAAGACATCTACCACCCCACTACCACTATCAGATTAGAGCCATAATGGAGACTAGACATCTACCACCCCACTACCACTATCAAATTAGAGCCATAAGGGAGACTAGACATCTACCACCCCACTACCACTATCAAATTAGAGCCATACGGGAGACTAGACATCTACCAACCCACAATCAGATTAGAGCCATAAGGGAGACTAGACATCTACCACCCCACTATCAGATTAGAGCCATAAGGGAGACTAGACATCTACCACCCCACTACCACTATCAGATTAGAGCCATAAGGGAGAAGACATCTACCACCGCACTACCACTATTAAATTAGAGCCATACGGGAGACTAGACATCTACCAACCCACAATCAGATTAGAGCCATAAGGGAGACTAGACATCTACCACTATCAGATTAGAGCCACAAGGGAGACTAGACATCTACCACCCCACTACCACTACCAGATTAGAGCCACAAGGGAGCTAGACATCTACCACCCCACTACCACTATCAAATTAGAGCTATAAGGGAGACTAGATATCTACCACCCCACTACCACTATCAGATTAGAGCCATAAGGGAGACTAGACATCTACCACCCCACTATCAGATTAGAGCCATAAGGGAGACTAGACATGTACCACCCCACTACCACTATCAAATTAGAGCCATAAGGGAGCCTAGACATCTAAAACCCCACTGCCACTATCAAATTAGAGCCAGAAGGGAGACTAGACATCTACCAACCCACAATCAGATTAGAGCCATAAGGGAGACTAGACATCTACCACCCCACTATCAGATTAGAGCCATAAGGGAGACTAGACATCTACCACCCCACTACCACTATCAAATTAGAGCCATAAGGGGGACTAGACATCTACCACCCACTACCACTATCATATTAGAGCCATAAGGGAGACTAGACATCTACCACCCCACTACCACTGTCAGATTAGAGCCATAAGGGAGCCGAGACATCTAAAACCCCACTACCACTATTAAATTAGAGCCAGAAGGGAGATTAGACATCTACCAACCCACAATCAGATTAGAGCCATAAGGGAGACTAGACATCTACCACCCCACTATCAGATTAGAGCCATAAGGGAGCCTAGACATCTACCACCCCACTACCACTATCAGATTAGAGCCATAAGGGAGACTAGACATCTTCCACCCCACTACCACTATCAGATTAGTGCCATAAGGGAGACTAGACATCTACCACCCCACTACCACTATCAGATTAGAGCCATAAGGGAGACTAGACATCTACCACCCCACTATAAGATTAGAGCCATAAGGGAGACTAGACATCTACCACCCCACTACCACTATCAGATTAGAGCCATAAGGGAGACTAGACATCTACCACCCCACTACCACTGTCAGATTAGAGCCATAAGGGAGCCTAGACATCTACCACCCCACTACCACTATCAAATTAGAGCCAGAAGGGAGACAAGACATCTACCACCCCACTACCACTATCAGATTAGAGCCATAAGGGAGACTAGACATCCACCACCCCACTACAACTATACAAATAAGAGCCATAAGGGAGTCTAGACATCTACCAGACCACTACCACTATCTGATTAGAGCCATAAGGGAGGCTAGTCATCTACCACCCCACTACCACTACCAGATTAGAGCCATAAGGGAGACTAGACATCTACCACCCCACTACCACTATCAAATTAGAGCCATAAGGGAGACTAGACATCTACCAACCCACAATCAGATTAGAGCCATAAGGGAGACTAGACATCTACCACCCCACTATCAGATTAGAGCCATAAGGGAGACTAGACATCTACCACCCCACTACCACTATCAGATTAGAGCCACAAGGGAGACTAGACATCTACCACCCCACTACCACTATCAGATTAGAGCCATAAGGGAGAAGACATCTACCACCGCACTACCACTATCAAATTAGAGCCATACGGGAGACTAGACATCTACCAACCCACAATCAGATTAGAGCCATAAGGGAGACTAGACATCTACCACTATCAGATTAGAGCCACAAGGGAGACTAGACATCTACCACCCCACTACCACTATCAGATTAGAGCCATGAGGCAAACTAGACATCTACCACCCCACTACCACTATCAGATTAGAGCCATAAGGGAGACTAGACATCTACCACCCCACTATCAGATTAGAGCCATAAGGGAGACTAGACATCTACCACTACCAGATTAGAGCCATAAGGGAGACTAGACATCTACCACCTTACTACCACTATCAGATTAGAGCCATAAGGCAAACTAGACATCTACCACCCCACTACCACTATCAGATTAGAGCCATAAGGGAGACTAGACATCTACCACTATCAGATTAGAGCCACAAGGGAGACTAGACATCTACCACCCCACTACCACTACCAGATTAGAGCCACAAGGGAGCTAGACATCTACCACCCCACTACCACTATCAAATTAGAGCTATAAGGGAGACTAGATATCTACCACCCCACTACCACTATCAGATTAGAGCCATAAGGGAGACTAGACATCTACCACCCCACTATCAGATTAGAGCCATAAGGGAGACTAGACATGTACCACCCCACTACCACTATCAAATTAGAGCCATAAGGGAGCCTAGACATCTAAAACCCCACTGCCACTATCAAATTAGAGCCAGAAGGGAGACTAGACATCTACCAACCCACAATCAGATTAGAGCCATAAGGG
This sequence comes from Salvelinus fontinalis, assembly GCF_029448725.1. Classification (NCBI taxonomy): domain Eukaryota; kingdom Metazoa; phylum Chordata; class Actinopteri; order Salmoniformes; family Salmonidae; genus Salvelinus; species Salvelinus fontinalis. Next base: position 216,200 of record NW_026600269.1, read on the forward strand.
AGACTAGACATCTACCACCCCACTATCAGATTAGAGCCATAAGGGAGACTAGACATCTACCACCCCACTACCACTATCAAATTAGAGCCATAAGGGGGACTAGACATCTACCACCCACTACCACTATCATATTAGAGCCATAAGGGAGACTAGACATCTACCACCCCACTACCACTGTCAGATTAGAGCCATAAGGGAGCCGAGACATCTAAAACCCCACTACCACTATTAAATTAGAGCCAGAAGGGAGATTAGACATCTACCAACCCACAATCAGATTAGAGCCATAAGGGAGACTAGACATCTACCACCCCACTATCAGATTAGAGCCATAAGGGAGCCTAGACATCTACCACCACACTACCACTATCAGATTAGAGCCATAAGGGAGACTAGACATCTTCCACCCCACTACCACTATCAGATTAGTGCCATAAGGGAGACTAGACATCTACCACCCCACTACCACTATCAGATTAGAGCCATAAGGGAGACTAGACATCTACCACCCCACTATAAGATTAGAGCCATAAGGGAGACTAGACATCTACCACCCCACTACCACTATCAGATTAGAGCCATAAGGGAGACTAGACATCTACCACCCCACTACCACTGTCAGATTAGAGCCATAAGGGAGCCTAGACATCTACCACCCCACTACCACTATCAAATTAGAGCCAGAAGGGAGACAAGACATCTACCACCCCACTACCACTATCAGATTAGAGCCATAAGGGAGACTAGACATCCACCACCCCACTACAACTATACAAATAAGAGCCATAAGGGAGTCTAGACATCTACCACCCCACTACCACTATCTGATTAGAGCCATAAGGGAGGCTAGTCATCTACCACCCCACTACCACTACCAGATTAGAGCCATAAGGGAGACTAGACATCTACCACCCCACTACCACTATCAAATTAGAGCCATAAGGGAGACTAGACATCTACCAACCCACAATCAGATTAGAGCCATAAGGGAGACTAGACATCTACCACCCCACTATCAGATTAGAGCCATAAGGGAGACTAGACATCTACCACCCCACTACCACTATCAGATTAGAGCCACAAGGGAGACTAGACATCTACCACCCCACTACCACTATCAGATTAGAGCCATAAGGGAGAAGACATCTACCACCGCACTACCACTATCAAATTAGAGCCATACGGGAGACTAGACATCTACCAACCCACAATCAGATTAGAGCCATAAGGGAGACTAGACATCTACCACTATCAGATTAGAGCCACAAGGGAGACTAGACATCTACCACCCCACTACCACTATCAGATTAGAGCCATGAGGCAAACTAGACATCTACCACCCCACTACCACTATCAGATTAGAGCCATAAGGGAGACTAGACATCTACCACCCCACTATCAGATTAGAGCCATAAGGGAGACTAGACATCTACCACTACCAGATTAGAGCCATAAGGGAGACTAGACATCTACCACCTTACTACCACTATCAGATTAGAGCCATAAGGCAAACTAGACATCTACCACCCCACTACCACTATCAGATTAGAGCCATAAGGGAGACTAGACATCTACCACCACACTACCACTATCAGATTAGAGCCATAAAAGAGTCTAGACATCTAAAACCCCACTACCACTATCAGATTAGAGCCATATGGGAGACTAGACATCTACCACCCCACTACCACTATCAGATTAGAGCCATAAGGGAGACTAGACATCTACCACCCCACTACCACTACGAGATTAGAGCCATAAGGGAGACTAGACATCTACCACCCCACTACCACTATCAGATTAGAGCCATAAGGGAGACTAGACATCTACCACCCCACTACCACTATCATATTAGAGCCATAAGGGAGACTAGACATCTACCACCCCACTACCACTGTCAGATTAGAGCCATTAGGGAGCCTAGACATCTAAAACACAACTACCACTATCAAATTAGAGCCAGAAGGGAGACTAGACATCTACCACCCCACTACCACTGTCAGTTTAGATCCATAAGGGAGCCTAGACATCTACCACCACACTACCACTACGAGATTAGAGCCATAAGGGAGACTATACATCTACCACCCCACTACCTCTATCAGATTAGAGCCATAAGGGAGACTAGACATCTACCACCCCCCTACCACTATCAGATTAGAGCCATAAGGGAGACTAGACATCTACCACCCCACTACCACTACGAGATTAGAGCCATAAGGGAGACTAGACATCTACCACCCCACTACCACTATCAGATTAGAGCCATAAGGGAGACTAGACATCTACCACCCCACTACCACTGTCAGATTAGAGCCATAAGGGAGCCTAGACATCTACCACCCCACTACCACTATCAAATTAGAGCCAGAAGGGAGACAAGACATCTACCACCCCACTACCACTATCAGATTAGAGCCATAATGGAGACTAGACATCTACCACCCCACTACCACTATCAAATTAGAGCCATAAGGGAGACTAGACATCTACCACCCCACTACCACTATCAAATTAGAGCCATAAGGGAGACTAGACATCTACCACTATCAGATTAGAGCCACAAGGGAGACTAGACATCTACCACCCCACTACCACTACCAGATTAGAGCCACAAGGGAACTAGACATCTACCACCCCACTACCACTATCAAATTAGAGCCATAAGGGAGCCTAGACATGTAAAACCCCACTACCACTATCAAATTAGAGCCAGAAGGGAGACTAGACATCTACCACCCCACTACCACTGTCAGATTAGAGCCATAAGGGAGCCTAGACATCTACCACCACACTACCACTACGAGATTAGAGCCATAAGGGAGACTATACATCTACCACCCCACTACCTCTATCAGATTAGAGCCATAAGGGAGACTAGACATCTACCACCCCCCTACCACTATCAGATTAGAGCCATAAGGGAGACTAGACATCTACCACCCCACTACCACTACGAGATTAGAGCCATAAGGGAGCCTAGACATCTACCACCCCACTACCACTATCAGATTAGAGCCATAAGGGAGACTAGACATCTACCACCCCACTACCACTATCAAATTAGAGCCATAAGGGAGACTAGACATCTACCACCCCACTACCACTATCAAATTAGAGCCATAAGGGAGACTAGACATCTACCAACCCACAATCAGATTAGAGCCATAAGGGAGACTAGACATCTACCACCCCACTATCAGATTAGAGCCATAAGGGAGACTAGACATCTACCACCCCAATACCACTATCAGATTAGAGCCATAAGGGAGAAGACATCTACCACCGCACTACCACTATTGGATAGAGCCATAAGGGAGACTAGACATCTACCACTATCAGATTAGAGCCACAAGGGAGACTAGACATCTACCACCCCACTACCACTACCAGATTAGAGCCACAAGGGACCTAGACATCTACCACCCCACTACCACTATCAAATTAGAGCCATAAGGGAGCCTAGACATCTAAAACCCCACTGCCACTATCAAATTAGAGCCAGAAGGGAGACTAGACATCTACCAACCCACAATCAGATTAGAGCCATAAGGGAGACTAGACATCTACCACCCCACTATCAGATTAGAGCCATAAGGGAGACTAGACATCTACCACCCCACTACCACTATCAAATTAGAGCCATAAGGGAGACTAGACATCTACCACCCCACTACCACTACGAGATTAGAGCCATAAGGGAGACTAGACATCTACCACCCCACTACCACTATCAGATTAGAGCCATAAGGGAGACTAGACATCAACCACCCCACTACCACTATCATATTAGAGCCATAAGGGAGACTAGACATCTACCACCCCACTACCACTGTCAGATTAGAGCCATAAGGGAGCCGAGACATCTAAAACCCCACTACCACTATTAAATTAGAGCCAGAAGGGAGATTAGACATCTACCAACCCACAATCAGATTAGAGCCATAAGGGAGACTAGACATCTACCACCCCACTATCATATTAGAGCCATAAGGGAGACTAGACATCTACCACCCCACTACCACTATCAGATTAGAGCCATAAGGGAGACTAGACATCTTCCACCCCACTACCACTATCAGATTAGAGCCACAAGGGAGACTAGACATCTACCACCCCACTACCACTATCAGATTAGAGCCATAAGGGAGACTAGACATCTACCACCCCACTACCACTATCAGATTAGTGCCATAAGGGAGACTAGACATCTACCACCCCACTACCACTATCAGATTAGAGCCATAAGGGAGAAGACATCTACCACCGCACTACCACTATTGGATTAGAGCCATAAGGGAGACTAGACATCTACCACTATCAGATTAGAGCCACAAGGGAGACTAGACATCTACCACCCCACTACCACTACCAGATTAGAGCCACAAGGGAGCTAGACATCTACCACCCCACTACCACTATCAAATTAGAGCTATAAGGGAGACTAGATATCTACCACCCCACTACCACTATCAGATTAGAGCCATAAGGGAGACTAGACATCTACCACCCCACTATCAGATTAGAGCCATAAGGGAGACTAGACATCTACCACCCCACTACCACTATCAAATTAGAGCCATAAGGGAGCCTAGACATCTAAAACCCCACTGCCACTATCAAATTAGAGCCAGAAGGGAGACTAGACATCTACCAACCCACAATCAGATTAGAGCCATAAGGGAGACTAGACATCTACCACCCCACTATCAGATTAGAGCCATAAGGGAGACTAGACATCTACCACCCCACTACCACTATCAAATTAGAGCCATAAGGGAGACTAGACATCTACCACCCCACTACCACTACGAGATTAGAGCCATAAGGGAGACTAGACATCTACCACCCCACTACCACTATCAGATTAGAGCCATAAGGGAGACTAGACATCAACCACCCCACTACCACTATCATATTAGAGCCATAAGGGAGACTAGACATCTACCACCCCACTACCACTGTCAGATTAGAGCCATAAGGGAGCCGAGACATCTAAAACCCCACTACCACTATTAAATTAGAGCCAGAAGGGAGATTAGACATCTACCAACCCACAATCAGATTAGAGCCATAAGGGAGACTAGACATCTACCACCCCACTATCAGATTAGAGCCATAAGGGAGGCTAGACATCTACCACCCCACTACCACTATCAGATTAGAGCCATAAGGGAGACTAGACATCTTCCACCCCACTACCACTATCAGATTAGAGCCACAAGGGAGACTAGACATCTACCACCCCACTGCCACTATCAAATTAGAGCTATAAGGGAGACTAGATATCTACCACCCCACTACCACTATCAGATTAGAGCCATAAGGGAGACTAGACATCTACCACCCCACTATCAGATTAGAGCCATAAGGGAGACTAGACATCTACCACCCCACTACCACTATCAAATTAGAGCCATAAGGGAGCCTAGACATCTAAAACCCCACTGCCACTATCAAATTAGAGCCAGAAGGGAGACTAGACATCTACCAACCCACAATCAGATTAGAGCCATAAGGGAGACTAGACATCTACCACCCCACTATCAGATTAGAGCCATAAGGGAGACTAGACATCTACCACCCCACTACCACTATCAAATTAGAGCCATAAGGGAGACTAGACATCTACCACCCCACTACCACTACGAGATTAGAGCCATAAGGGAGACTAGACATCTACCACCCCACTACCACTATCAGATTAGAGCCATAAGGGAGACTAGACATCAACCACCCCACTACCACTATCATATTAGAGCCATAAGGGAGACTAGACATCTACCACCCCACTACCACGGTCAGATTAGAGCCATAAGGGAGCCGAGACATCTAAAACCCCACTACCACTATTAAATTAGAGCCAGAAGGGAGATTAGACATCTACCAACCCACAATCAGATTAGAGCCATAAGGGAGACTAGACATCTACCACCCCACTATCAGATTAGAGCCATAAGGGAGGCTAGACATCTACCACCCCACTACCACTATCAGATTAGAGCCATAAGGGAGACTAGACATCTTCCACCCCACTACCACTATCAGATTAGAGCCACAAGGGAGACTAGACATCTACCACCCCACTGCCACTATCAAATTAGAGCCAGAAGGGAGACTAGACATCTACCAACCCACAATCAGATTAGAGCCATAAGGGAGACTAGACATCTACCACCCCACTATCAGATTAGAGCCATAAGGGAGACTAGACATCTACCACCCCACTACCACTATCAAATTAGAGCCTTAAGGGAGACTAGACATCTACCACCCCACTACCACTACGAGATTAGAGCCATAAGGGAGACTAGACATCTACCACCCCACTACCACTATCAGATTAGAGCCATAAGGGAGACTAGACATCAACCACCCCACTACCACTATCATATTAGAGCCATAAGGGAGACTAGACATCTACCACCCCACTACCACTGTCAGATTAGAGCCATAAGGGAGCCGAGACATCTAAAACCCCACTACCACTATTAAATTAGAGCCAGAAGGGAGATTAGACATCTACCAACCCACAATCAGATTAGAGCCATAAGGGAGACTAGACATCTACCACCCCACTATCAGATTAGAGCCATAAGGGAGACTAGACATCTACCACCCCACTACCACTATCAGATTAGAGCCATAAGGGAGACTAGACATCTTCCACCCCACTACCACTATCAGATTAGAGCCACAAGGGAGACTAGACATCTACCACCCCACTACCACTATCAGATTAGAGCCATAAGGGAGACTAGACATCTACCACCCCACTACCACTATCAGATTAGTGCCATAAGGGAGACTAGACATCTAACACCCCACTACCACTATCAGATTAGAGCCATAAGGGAGAAGACATCTACCACCGCACTACCACTATTGGATTAGAGCCATAAGGGAGACTAGACATCTACCACTATCAGATTAGAGCCACAAGGGAGACTAGACATCTACCACCCCACTACCACTACCAGATTAGAGCCACAAGGGAGCTAGACATCTACCACCCCACTACCACTATCAAATTAGAGCTATAAGGGAGACTAGATATCTACCACCCCACTACCACTATCAGATTAGAGCCATAAGGGAGACTAGACATCTACCACCCCACTATCAGATTAGAGCCATAAGGGAGACTAGACATCTACCACCCCACTACCACTATCAAATTAGAGCCATAAGGGAGCCTAGACATCTAAAACCCCACTGCCACTATCAAATTAGAGCCAGAAGGGAGACTAGACATCTACCAACCCACAATCAGATTAGATCCATAAGGGAGACTAGACATCTACCACCCCACTATCAGATTAGAGCCATAAGGGAGACTAGACATCTACCACCCCACTACCACTATCAAATTAGAGCCATAAGGGAGACTAGACATCTACCACCCCACTACCACTACGAGATTAGAGCCATAAGGGAGACTAGACATCTACCACCTCACTACCACTATCAGATTAGAGCCATAAGGGAGACTAGACATCAATCACCCCACTACCACTATCATATTAGAGCCATAAGGGAGACTAGACATCTACCACCCCACTACCACTGTCAGATTAGAGCCATAAGGGAGACGAGACATCTAAAACCCCACTACCACTATTAAATTAGAGCCAGAAGGGAGATTAGACATCTACCAACCCACAATCAGATTAGAGCCATAAGGGAGACTAGACATCTACCACCCCACTATCAGATTAGAGCCATAAGGGAGACTAGACATCTACCACCCCACTACCACTATCAGATTAGAGCCATAAGGGAGACTAGACATCTACCACCCCACTACCACTATCAGATTAGTGCCATAAGGGAGACTAGACATCTACCACCCCACTACCACTATCAGATTAGAGCCATAAGGGAGAAGACATCTACCACCGCACTACCACTATTGGATTAGAGCCATACGGGAGACTAGACATCTACCACTATCAGATTAGAGCCACAAGGGAGACTAGACATCTACCACCCCACTACCACTACCAGATTAGAGCCACAAGGGAGCTAGACATCTACCACCCCACTACCACTATCAAATTAGAGCTATAAGGGAGACTAGATATCTACCACCCCACTACCACTATCAGATTAGAGCCATAAGGGAGACTAGACATCTACCACCCCACTACCACTATCAAATTAGAGCTATAAGGGAGACTAGATATCTACCACCCCACTACCACTATCAGATTAGAGCCATAAGGGAGACTAGACATCTACCACCCCACTATCAGATTAGAGCCATAAGGGAGACTAGACATCTACCACCCCACTACCACTATCAAATTAGAGCCATAAGGGAGCCTAGACATCTAAAACCCCACTGCCACTATCAAATTAGAGCCAGAAGGGAGACTAGACATCTACCAACCCACAATCAGATTAGAGCCATAAGGGAGATAAGACATCTACCACCCCACTATCAGATTAGAGCCATAAGGGAGACTAGACATCTACCACCCCACTACCACTATCAAATTAGAGCCATAAGGGAGACTAGACATCTACCTCCCCACTACCACTATCAGATTAGAGCCATAAGGGAGACTAGACATCTTCCACCCCACTACCACTATCAGATTAGAGCCACAAGGGAGACTAGACATCTACCACCCCACTACTACTATCAGATTAGAGCCATAAGGGAGACTAGACATCTACCACCCCACTACCACTATCAGATTAGTGCCATAAGGGAGACTAGACATCTACCACCCCACTACCACTATCAGATTAGAGCCATAAGGGAGAAGACATCTACCACCGCACTACCACTATTGGATTAGAGCCATAAGGGAGACTAGACATCTACCACTATCAGATTAGAGCCACAAGGGAGACTAGACATCTACCACCCCACTACCACTACCAGATTAGAGCCACAAGGGAGCTAGACATCTACCACCCCACTACCACTATCAAATTAGAGCTATAAGGGAGACTAGATATCTACCACCCCACTACCACTATCAGATTAGAGCCATAAGGGAGACTAGACATCTACCACCCCACTATCAGATTAGAGCCATAAGGGAGACTAGACATCTACCACCCCACTACCACTATCAAATTAGAGCCATAAGGGAGCCTAGACATCTAAAACCCCACTGCCACTATCAAATTAGAGCCAGAAGGGAGACTAGACATCTACCAACCCACAATCAGATTAGAGCCATAAGGGAGACTAGACATCTACCACCCCACTATCAGATTAGAGCCATAAGGGAGACTAGACATCTACCACCCCACTACCACTATCAAATTAGAGCCATAAGGGAGACTAGACATCTACCACCCCACTACCACTACCAGATTAGAGCCACAAGGGAGCTAGACATCTACCACCCCACTACCACTATCAAATTAGAGCTATAAGGGAGACTAGATATCTACCACCCCACTACCACTATCAGATTAGAGCCATAAGGGAGACTAGACATCTACCACCCCACTACCACTATCAAATTAGAGCTATAAGGGAGACTAGATATCTACCACCCCACTACCACTATCAGATTAGAGCCATAAGGGAGACTAGACATCTACCACCCCACTATCAGATTAGAGCCATAAGGGAGACTAGACATCTACCACCCCACTACCACTATCAAATTAGAGCCATAAGGGAGCCTAGACATCTAAAACCCCACTGCCACTATCAAATTAGAGCCAGAAGGGAGACTAGACATCTACCAACCCACAATCAGATTAGAGCCATAAGGGAGACTAGACATCTACCACCCCACTATCAGATTAGAGCCATAAGGGAGACTAGACATCTACCACCCCACTACCACTATCAAATTAGAGCCATAAGGGAGGCTAGACATCTACCACCCCACTACCACTACGAGATTAGAGCCATAAGGGAGACTAGACATCTACCACCCCACTACCACTATCAGATTAGAGGCATAAGGGAGACTAGACATCAATCACCCCACTACCACTATCATATTAGAGCCATAAGGGAGACTAGACATCTACCACCCCACTCCACTGTCAGATTAGAGCCATAAGGGAGACGAGACATCTAAAACCCCACTACCACTATTAAATTAGAGCCAGAAGGGAGATTAGACATCTACCAACCCACAATCAGATTAGAGCCATAAGGGAGACTAGACATCTACCACCCCACTATCAGATTAGAGCCATAAGGGAGACTAGACATCTACCACCCCACTACCACTATCAGATTAGAGCCACAAGGGAGACTAGACATCTACCACCCCACTACCACTATCAGATTAGAGCCATAAGGGAGACTAGACATCTATCACCCCACTACCACTATCAGATTAGTGCCATAAGGGAGACTAGACATCTACCACCCCACTACCACTATCAGATTAGAGCCATAAGGGAGAAGACATCTACCACCGCACTACCACTATTGGATTAGAGCCATAAGGGAGACTAGACATCTACCACTATCAGATTAGAGCCACAAGGGAGACTAGACATCTACCACCCCACTACCACTACCAGATTAGAGCCACAAGGGAGCTAGACATCTACCACCCCACTACCACTATCAAATTAGAGCTATAAGGGAGACTAGATATCTACCACCCCACTACCACTATCAGATTAGAGCCATAAGGGATCCTAGACATCTAAAACCCCACTGCCACTATCAAATTAGAGCCAGAAGGGAGACTAGACATCTACCAACCCACAATCAGATTAGAGCCATAAGGGAAACTAGACATCTACCACCCCACTATCAGATTAGAGCCATAAGGGAGACTAGACATCTACCACCCCACTACCACTATCAAATTAGAGCCATAAGGGAGACTAGACATCTACCACCCCACTACCACTGTCAGATTAGAGCCATAAGGGAGACTAGACATCTACCACCCCACTACCACTATCAGATTAGAGCCATAAGGGAGACTAGACATCAATCACCCCACTACCACTATCATATTAGAGCCATAAGGGAGACTAGACATCTACCACCCCACTACCACTGTCAGATTAGAGCCATAAGGGAGACGAGACATCTAAAACCCCACTACCACTATTAAATTAGAGCCAGAAGGGAGATTAGACATCTACCAACCCACAATCAGATTAGAGCCATAAGGGAGACTAGACATCTACCACCCCACTATCAGATTAGAGCCATAAGGGAGACTAGACATCTACCACCCCACTACCACTATCAGATTAGAGCCACAAGGGAGACTAGACATCTACCACCCCACTACCACTATCAGATAAGAGCCATAAGGGAGACTAGACATCTACCACCCCACTACCACTATCAGATTAGTGCCATAAGGGAGACTAGACATCTACCACCCCACTACCACTATCAGATTAGAGCCATAAGGGAGAAGACATCTACCACCGCACTACCACTATTGGATTAGAGCCATAAGGGAGACTAGACATCTACCACTATCAGATTAGAGCCACAAGGGAGACTAGACATCTACCACCCCACTACCACTACCAGATTAGAGCCACAAGGGAGCTAGACATCTACCACCCCACTACCACTATCAAATTAGAGCTATAAGGGAGACTAGATATCTACCACCCCACTACCACTATCAGATTAGAGCCATAAGGGAGACTAGACATCTACCACCCCACTACCACTATCAAATTAGAGCTATAAGGGAGACTAGATATCTACCACCCCACTACCACTATCAGATTAGAGCCATAAGGGAGACTAGACATCTACCACCCCACTACCACTATCAGATTAGAGCCATAAGGGAGAAGACATCTACCACCGCACTACCACTATTGGATTAGAGCCATAAGGGAGACTAGACATCTACCACTATCAGATTAGAGCCACAAGGGAGACTAGACATCTACCACCCCACTACCACTACCAGATTAGAGCCACAAGGGAGCTAGACATCTACCACCCCACTACAACTATCAAATTAGAGCTATAAGGGAGACTAGATATCTACCACCCCACTACCACTATCAGATTAGAGCCATAAGGGAGACTAGACATCTACCACCCCACTACCACTATCAAATTAGAGCTATAAGGGAGACTAGATATCTACCACCCCACTACCACTATCAGATTAGAGCCATAAGGGAGACTAGACATCTACCACCCCACTATCAGATTAGAGCCATAAGGGAGACTAGACATCTACCACCCCACTACCACTATCAAATTAGAGCCATAAGGGAGCCTAGACATCTAAAACCCCACTGCCACTATCAAATTAGAGCCAGAAGGGAGACTAGACATCTACCAACCCACAATCAGATTAGAGCCATAAGGGAAACTAGACATCTACCACCCCACTATCAGATTAGAGCCATAAGGGAGACTAGACATCTACCACCCCAGCACCACTATCATATTAGAGCCATAAGGGAGACTAGACATCTACCACCCCACTACCACTGTCAGATTAGAGCCATAAGGGAGACTAGACATCTACCACCCCACTACCACTATCAGATTAGAGCCATAAGGGAGACTAGACATCAATCACCCCACTACCACTATCATATTAGAGCCATAAGGGAGACTAGACATCTACCACCCCACTACCACTGTCAGATTAGAGCCATAAGGGAGACGAGACATCTAAAACCCCACTACCACTATTAAATTAGAGCCAGAAGGGAGATTAGACATCTACCAACCCACAATCAGATTAGAGCCATAAGGGAGACTAGACATCTACCACCCCACTATCAGATTAGAGCCATAAGGGAGACTAGACATCTACCACCCCACTACCACTATCAGATTAGAGCCACAAGGGAGACTAGACATCTACCACCCCACTACCACTATCAGATTAGAGCCATAAGGGAGACTAGACATCTACCACCCCACTACCACTATCAGATTAGTGCCATAAGGGAGACTAGACATCTACCACCCCACTACCACTATCAGATTAGAGCCATAAGGGAGAAGACATCTACCACCGCACTACCACTATTGGATTAGAGCCATAAGGGAGACTAGACATCTTCCACTATCAGATTAGAGCCACAAGGGAGACTAGACATCTACCACCCCACTACCACTACCAGATTAGAGCCACAAGGGAGCTAGACATCTACCACCCCACTACCACTATCAAATTAGAGCTATAAGGGAGACTAGATATCTACCACCCCACTACCACTATCAGATTAGAGCCATAAGGGAGACTAGACATCTACCACCCCACTACCACTATCAAATTAGAGCTATAAGGGAGACTAGATATCTACCACCCCACTACCACTATCAGATTAGAGCCATAAGGGAGACTAGACATCTACCACCCCACTACCACTATCAGATTAGAGCCATAAGGGAGAAGACATCTACCACCGCACTACCACTATTGGATTAGAGCCATAAGGGAGACTAGACATCTACCACTATCAGATTAGAGCCACAAGGGAGACTAGACATCTACCACCCCACTACCACTACCAGATTAGAGCCACAAGGGAGCTAGACATCTACCACCCCACTACAACTATCAAATTAGAGCTATAAGGGAGACTAGATATCTACCACCCCACTACCACTATCAGATTAGAGCCATAAGGGAGACTAGACATCTACCACCCCACTACCACTATCAAATTAGAGCTATAAGGGAGACTAGATATCTACCACCCCACTACCACTATCAGATTAGAGCCATAAGGGAGACTAGACATCTACCACCCCACTATCAGATTAGAGCCATAAGGGAGACTAGACATCTACCACCCCACTACCACTATCAAATTAGAGCCATAAGGGAGCCTAGACATCTAAAACCCCACTGCCACTATCAAATTAGAGCCAGAAGGGAGACTAGACATCTACCAACCCACAATCAGATTAGAGCCATAAGGGAAACTAGACATCTACCACCCCACTATCAGATTAGAGCCATAAGGGAGACTAGACATCTACCACCCCACTACCACTATCAAATTAGAGCCATAAGGGAGACTAGACATCTACCACCCCACTACCACTACGAGATTAGAGCCATAAGGGAGACTAGACATCTACCACCCCACTACCACTATCAGATTAGAGCCATAAGGGAGACTAGACATCAATCACCCCACTACCACTATCATATTAGAGCCATAAGGGAGACTAGACATCTACCACCCAACTACCACTGTCAGATTAGAGCCATAAGGGAGACGAGACATCTAAAACCCCACTACCACTATTAAATTAGAGCCAGAAGGGAGATTAGACATCTACCAACCCACAATCAGATTAGAGCCATAATGGAGACTAGACATCTACCACCCCACTATCAGATTAGAGCCATAAGGGAGACTAGACATCTTCCACCCCACTACCACTATCAGATTAGAGCCACAAGGGAGACTAGACATCTACCACCCCACTACCACTATCAGATTAGAGCCATAAGGGAGACTAGACATCTACCACCCCACTACCACTATCAGATTAGTGCCATAAGGGAGACTAGACATCTACCACTCCACTACCACTATCATATTAGAGCCATAAGGGAGAAGACATCTACCACCGCACTACCACTATTGGATTAGAGCCATAAGGGAGACTAGACATCTACCACTATCAGATTAGAGCCACAAGGGAGACTAGACATCTACCACCCCACTACCACTACCAGATTAGAGCCACAAGGGAGCTAGACATCTACCACCCCACTACCACTATCAAATTAGAGCTATAAGGGAGACTAGATATCTACCACCCCACTACCACTATCAGATTAGAGCCATAAGGGAGACTAGACATCTACCACCCCACTATCAGATTAGAGCCATAAGGGAGACTAGACATCTACCACCCCACTACCACTATCAGATTAGAGCCATAAGGGAGCCTAGACATCTAAAACCCCAATGCCACTATCAAATTAGAGCCAGAAGGGAGACTAGACATCTACCAACCCACAATCAGATTAGAGCCATAAGGGAGACTAGACATCTACCACCCCACTATCAGATTAGAGCCATAAGGGAGACTAGACATCTACCACCCCACTACCACTATCAAATTAGAGCCATAAGGGAGACTAGACATCTACCACCCCACTACCACTACGAGATTAGAGCCATAAGGGAGACTAGACATCTACCACCCCACTACCACTATCAGATTAGAGCCATAAGGGAGACTAGACATCAATCACCCCACTACCACTATCATATTAGAGCCATAAGGGAGACTAGACATCTACCACCCCACTACCACTGTCAGATTAGAGCCATAAGGGAGCCGAGACATCTAAAACCCCACTACCACTATTAAATTAGAGCCAGAAGGGAGATTAGACATCTACCAACCCACAATCAGATTAGAGCCATAAGGGAGACTAGACATCTACCACCCCACTATCAGATTAGAGCCATAAGGGAGACTAGACATCTACCACCCCACTACCACTATCAGATTAGAGCCATAAGGGAGACTAGACATCTTCCACCCCACTACCACTATCAGATTAGAGCCACAAGGGAGTTTAGACATCTACCACCCCACTACCACTATCAGATTAGAGCCATAAGGGAGACTAGACATCTACCACCCCACTACCACTATCAGATTAGTGCCATAAGGGAGACTAGACATCTACCACCCCACTACCACTATCAGATTAGAGCCATAAGGGAGACTAGACATCTACCACCCCACTATAAGATTAGAGCCATAAGGGAGACTAGACATCTACCACCCCACTACCACTATCAAATTAGAGCCATAAGGGAGACTAGACATCTACCACCTCACTATCAAATTAGAGCCATAAGGGAGCCTAGACATCTACCACCCCACTACCACTATCAGATTAGAGCCATAAGGGAGACTAGACATCTACCACCCCACTACCACTATCAAATTAGAGCCAGAAGGGAGACTAGACATCTACCACCCCACTACCACTATCAGATTAGAGCCATAAGGGAGACTAGACATCTACCACCCCACTACCACTATCAGATTAGAGCCATAAGGGAGACTAGACATCTACCACCCCACTACCACTGTCAGATTAGAGCCATAAGGGAGCCTAGACATCTACCACCCCACTACCACTATCAAATTAGAGCCAGAAGGGAGACAAGACATCTACCACCCCACTACCACTATCAGATTAGAGCCATAAGGGAGACTAGACATCTACCACCCCACTACAACTATACAAATAAGAGCCATAAGGGAGTCTAGACATCTACCACCCCACTACCACTGTCAGATTAGAGCCATAAGGGAGACTAGACATCTACCACCCCACTACCACTATCAGATTAGAGCCATAAGGGAGACTAGACATCAATCACCCCACTACCACTATCATATTAGAGCCATAAGGGAGACTAGACATCTACCACCCCACTACCACTGTCAGATTAGAGCCATAAGGGAGACGAGACATCTAAAACCCCACTACCACTATTAAATTAGAGCCAGAAGGGAGATTAGACATCTACCAACCCACAATCAGATTAGAGCCATAAGGGAGACTAGACATCTACCACCCCACTATCAGATTAGAGCCATAAGGGAGACTAGACATCTACCACCCCACTACCACTATCAGATTAGAGCCACAAGGGAGACTAGACATCTACCACCCCACTACCACTATCAGATTAGAGCCATAAGGGAGACTAGACATCTACCACCCCACTACCACTATCAGATTAGTGCCATAAGGGAGACTAGACATCTACCACCCCACTACCACTATCAGATTAGAGCCATAAGGGAGAAGACATCTACCACCGCACTACCACTATTGGATTAGAGCCATAAGGGAGACTAGACATCTTCCACTATCAGATTAGAGCCACAAGGGAGACTAGACATCTACCACCCCACTACCACTACCAGATTAGAGCCACAAGGGAGCTAGACATCTACCACCCCACTACCACTATCAAATTAGAGCTATAAGGGAGACTAGATATCTACCACCCCACTACCACTATCAGATTAGAGCCATAAGGGAGACTAGACATCTACCACCCCACTACCACTATCAAATTAGAGCTATAAGGGAGACTAGATATCTACCACCCCACTACCACTATCAGATTAGAGCCATAAGGGAGACTAGACATCTACCACCCCACTACCACTATCAGATTAGAGCCATAAGGGAGAAGACATCTACCACCGCACTACCACTATTGGATTAGAGCCATAAGGGAGACTAGACATCTACCACTATCAGATTAGAGCCACAAGGGAGACTAGACATCTACCACCCCACTACCACTACCAGATTAGAGCCACAAGGGAGCTAGACATCTACCACCCCACTACAACTATCAAATTAGAGCTATAAGGGAGACTAGATATCTACCACCCCACTACCACTATCAGATTAGAGCCATAAGGGAGACTAGACATCTACCACCCCACTACCACTATCAAATTAGAGCTATAAGGGAGACTAGATATCTACCACCCCACTACCACTATCAGATTAGAGCCATAAGGGAGACTAGACATCTACCACCCCACTATCAGATTAGAGCCATAAGGGAGACTAGACATCTACCACCCCACTACCACTATCAAATTAGAGCCATAAGGGAGCCTAGACATCTAAAACCCCACTGCCACTATCAAATTAGAGCCAGAAGGGAGACTAGACATCTACCAACCCACAATCAGATTAGAGCCATAAGGGAAACTAGACATCTACCACCCCACTATCAGATTAGAGCCATAAGGGAGACTAGACATCTACCACCCCACTACCACTATCAAATTAGAGCCATAAGGGAGACTAGACATCTACCACCCCACTACCACTACGAGATTAGAGCCATAAGGGAGACTAGACATCTACCACCCCACTACCACTATCAGATTAGAGCCATAAGGGAGACTAGACATCAATCACCCCACTACCACTATCATATTAGAGCCATAAGGGAGACTAGACATCTACCACCCAACTACCACTGTCAGATTAGAGCCATAAGGGAGACGAGACATCTAAAACCCCACTACCACTATTAAATTAGAGCCAGAAGGGAGATTAGACATCTACCAACCCACAATCAGATTAGAGCCATAATGGAGACTAGACATCTACCACCCCACTATCAGATTAGAGCCATAAGGGAGACTAGACATCTACCACCCCACTACCACTATCAGATTAGAGCCATAAGGGAGACTAGACATCTTCCACCCCACTACCACTATCAGATTAGAGCCACAAGGGAGACTAGACATCTACCACCCCACTACCACTATCAGATTAGAGCCATAAGGGAGACTAGACATCTACCACCCCACTACCACTATCAGATTAGTGCCATAAGGGAGACTAGACATCTACCACTCCACTACCACTATCATATTAGAGCCATAAGGGAGAAGACATCTACCACCGCACTACCACTATTGGATTAGAGCCATAAGGGAGACTAGACATCTACCACTATCAGATTAGAGCCACAAGGGAGACTAGACATCTACCACCCCACTACCACTACCAGATTAGAGCCACAAGGGAGCTAGACATCTACCACCCCACTACCACTATCAAATTAGAGCTATAAGGGAGACTAGATATCTACCACCCCACTACCACTATCAGATTAGAGCCATAAGGGAGACTAGACATCTACCACCCCACTATCAGATTAGAGCCATAAGGGAGACTAGACATCTACCACCCCACTACCACTATCAGATTAGAGCCATAAGGGAGCCTAGACATCTAAAACCCCAATGCCACTATCAAATTAGAGCCAGAAGGGAGACTAGACATCTACCAACCCACAATCAGATTAGAGCCATAAGGGAGACTAGACATCTACCACCCCACTATCAGATTAGAGCCATAAGGGAGACTAGACATCTACCACCCCACTACCACTATCAAATTAGAGCCATAAGGGAGACTAGACATCTACCACCCCACTACCACTACGAGATTAGAGCCATAAGGGAGACTAGACATCTACCACCCCACTACCACTATCAGATTAGAGCCATAAGGGAGACTAGACATCAATCACCCCACTACCACTATCATATTAGAGCCATAAGGGAGACTAGACATCTACCACCCCACTACCACTGTCAGATTAGAGCCATAAGGGAGCCGAGACATCTAAAACCCCACTACCACTATTAAATTAGAGCCAGAAGGGAGATTAGACATCTACCAACCCACAATCAGATTAGAGCCATAAGGGAGACTAGACATCTACCACCCCACTATCAGATTAGAGCCATAAGGGAGACTAGACATCTACCACCCCACTACCACTATCAGATTAGAGCCATAAGGGAGACTAGACATCTTCCACCCCACTACCACTATCAGATTAGAGCCACAAGGGAGTTTAGACATCTACCACCCCACTACCACTATCAGATTAGAGCCATAAGGGAGACTAGACATCTACCACCCCACTACCACTATCAGATTAGTGCCATAAGGGAGACTAGACATCTACCACCCCACTACCACTATCAGATTAGAGCCATAAGGGAGACTAGACATCTACCACCCCACTATAAGATTAGAGCCATAAGGGAGACTAGACATCTACCACCCCACTACCACTATCAAATTAGAGCCATAAGGGAGACTAGACATCTACCACCTCACTATCAAATTAGAGCCATAAGGGAGCCTAGACATCTACCACCCCACTACCACTATCAGATTAGAGCCATAAGGGAGACTAGACATCTACCACCCCACTACCACTATCAAATTAGAGCCAGAAGGGAGACTAGACATCTACCACCCCACTACCACTATCAGATTAGAGCCATAAGGGAGACTAGACATCTACCACCCCACTACCACTATCAGATTAGAGCCATAAGGGAGACTAGACATCTACCACCCCACTACCACTGTCAGATTAGAGCCATAAGGGAGCCTAGACATCTACCACCCCACTACCACTATCAAATTAGAGCCAGAAGGGAGACAAGACATCTACCACCCCACTACCACTATCAGATTAGAGCCATAAGGGAGACTAGACATCTACCACCCCACTACAACTATACAAATAAGAGCCATAAGGGAGTCTAGACATCTACCACCCCACTACCACTATCTGATTAGAGCCATAAGGGAGACTAGTCATCTACCACCCCACTACCACTACCAGATTAGAGCCATAAGGGAGACTAGACATCTACCACCCCACTACCACTATCAAATTAGAGCCATAAGGGAGACTAGACATCTACCAACCCAAAATCAGATTAGAGCCATAAGGGAGACTAGACATCTACCACCCCACTATCAGATTAGAGCCATAAGGGAGGCTAGACATCTACCACCCCACTACCACTATCAGATTAGAGCCATAAGGGAGACTAGACATCTACCACCGCACTACCACTATCAGATTAGAGCCATAAGGGAGACTAGACATCTACCACCCCACTATCAGATTAGAGCCATAAGGGAGACTAGACATCTACCACTATCAGATTAGAGCCACAAGGGAGACTAGACATCTACCACCCCACTACCACTACCAGATTAGAGCCACAAGGGAGCTAGACATCTACCACCCCACTACCACTATCAAATTAGAGCTATAAGGGAGACTAGATATCTACCACCCCACTACCACTATCAGATTAGAGCCATAAGGGAGACTAGACATCTACCACCCCACTACCACTATCAAATTAGAGCTATAAGGGAGACTAGATATCTACCACCCCACTACCACTATCAGATTAGAGCCATAAGGGAGACTAGACATCTACCACCCCACTATCAGATTAGAGCCATAAGGGAGAAGACATCTACCACCGCACTACCACTATTGGATTAGAGCCATAAGGGAGACTAGACATCTACCACTATCAGATTAGAGCCACAAGGGAGACTAGACATCTACCACCCCACTACCACTACCAGATTAGAGCCACAAGGGAGCTAGACATCTACCACCCCACTACCACTATCAAATTAGAGCTATAAGGGAGACTAGATATCTACCACCCCACTACCACTATCAGATTAGAGCCATAAGGGAGACTAGACATCTACCACCCCACTATCAGATTAGAGCCATAAGGGAGACTAGACATCTACCACCCCACTACCACTATCAGATTAGAGCCATAAGGGAGCCTAGACATCTAAAACCCCAATGCCACTATCAAATTAGAGCCAGAAGGGAGACTAGACATCTACCAACCCACAATCAGATTAGAGCCATAAGGGAGACTAGACATCTACCACCCCACTATCAGATTAGAGCCATAAGGGAGACTAGACATCTACCACCCCACTACCACTATCAGATTAGAGCCATAAGGGAGACTAGACATCTTCCACCCCACTACCACTATCAGATTAGAGCCACAAGGGAGTTTAGACATCTACCACCCCACTACCACTATCAGATTAGAGCCATAAGGGAGACTAGACATCTACCACCCCACTACCACTATCAGATTAGTGCCATAAGGGAGACTAGACATCTACCACCCCACTACCACTATCAGATTAGAGCCATAAGGGAGACTAGACATCTACCACCCCACTATAAGATTAGAGCCATAAGGGAGACTAGACATCTACCACCCCACTACCACTATCAAATTAGAGCCATAAGGGAGACTAGACATCTACCACCTCACTATCAAATTAGAGCCATAAGGGAGCCTAGACATCTACCACCCCACTACCACTATCAGATTAGAGCCATAAGGGAGACTAGACATCTACCACCCCACTACCACTATCAAATTAGAGCCAGAAGGGAGACTAGACATCTACCACCCCACTACCACTATCAGATTAGAGCCATAAGGGAGACTAGACATCTACCACCCCACTACCACTATCAGATTAGAGCCATAAGGGAGACTAGACATCTACCACCCCACTACCACTGTCAGATTAGAGCCATAAGGGAGCCTAGACATCTACCACCCCACTACCACTATCAAATTAGAGCCAGAAGGGAGACAAGACATCTACCACCCCACTACCACTATCAGATTAGAGCCATAAGGGAGACTAGACATCTACCACCCCACTACAACTATACAAATAAGAGCCATAAGGGAGTCTAGACATCTACCACCCCACTACCACTATCTGATTAGAGCCATAAGGGAGACTAGTCATCTACCACCCCACTACCACTACCAGATTAGAGCCATAAGGGAGACTAGACATCTACCACCCCACTACCACTATCAAATTAGAGCCATAAGGGAGACTAGACATCTACCAACCCAAAATCAGATTAGAGCCATAAGGGAGACTAGACATCTACCACCCCACTATCAGATTAGAGCCATAAGGGAGGCTAGACATCTACCACCCCACTACCACTATCAGATTAGAGCCATAAGGGAGACTAGACATCTACCACCGCACTACCACTATCAGATTAGAGCCATAAGGGAGACTAGACATCTACCACCCCACTATCAGATTAGAGCCATAAGGGAGACTAGACATCTACCACTATCAGATTAGAGCCACAAGGGAGACTAGACATCTACCACCCCACTACCACTACCAGATTAGAGCCACAAGGGAGCTAGACATCTACCACCCCACTACCACTATCAAATTAGAGCTATAAGGGAGACTAGATATCTACCACCCCACTACCACTATCAGATTAGAGCCATAAGGGAGACTAGACATCTACCACCCCACTACCACTATCAAATTAGAGCTATAAGGGAGACTAGATATCTACCACCCCACTACCACTATCAGATTAGAGCCATAAGGGAGACTAGACATCTACCACCCCACTATCAGATTAGAGCCATAAGGGAGACTAGACATCTACCACCCCACTACCACTATCAAATTAGAGCCATAAGGGAGCCTAGACATCTAAAACCCCACTGCCACTATCAAATTAGAGCCAGAAGGGAGACTAGACATCTACCAACCCACAATCAGATTAGAGCCATAAGGGAGACTAGACATCTACCACCCCACTATCAGATTAGAGCCATAAGGGAGACTAGACATCTACCACCCCACTACCACTATCAAATTAGAGCCATAAGGGAGACTAGACATCTACCACCCCACTACCACTACGAGATTAGAGCCATAAGGGAGACTAGACATCTACCACCCCACTACCACTATCAGATTTGAGCCATAAGGGAGACTAGACATCAATCACCCCACTACCACTATCATATTAGAGCCATAAGGGAGACTAGACATCTACCACCCCACTACCACTGTCAGATTAGAGCCATAAGGGAGACGAGACATCTAAAACCCCACTACCACTATTAAATTAGAGCCAGAAGGGAGATTAGACATCTACCAACCCACAATCAGATTAGAGCCATAAGGGAGACTAGACATCTACCACCCCACTATCAGATTAGAGCCATAAGGGAGACTAGACATCTACCACCCCACTACCACTATCAGATTAGAGCCATAAGGGAGACTAGACATCTTCCACCCCACTACCACTATCAGATTAGAGCCACAAGGGAGACTAGACATCTACCACCCCACTACCACTATCAGATTAGAGCCATAAGGGAGACTAGACATCTACCACCCCACTACCACTATCAGATTAGTGCCATAAGGGAGACTAGACATCTACCACCCCACTACCACTATCAGGTTAGAGCCATAAGGGAGAAGACATCTACCACCGCACTACCACTTTTGGATTAGAGCCATAAGGGAGACTAGACATCTACCACTATCAGATTAGAGCCACAAGGGAGACTAGACATCTACCACCCCACTACCACTACCAGATTAGAGCAACAAGGGAGCTAGACATCAACCACCCCACTACCACTATCAAATTAGAGCTATAAGGGAGACTAGATATCTACCACCCCACTACCACTATCAGATTAGAGCCATAAGGGAGACTAGACATCTACCACCCCACTATCAGATTAGAGCCATAAGGGAGACTAGACATCTACCACCCCACTACCACTATCAAATTAGAGCCATAAGGGAGCCTAGACATCTAAAACCCCACTGCCACTATCAAATTAGAGCCAGAAGGGAGACTAGACATCTACCAACCCACAATCAGATTAGAGCCATAAGGGAGACTAGACATCTACCACCCCACTATCAGATTAGAGCCATAAGGGAGACTAGACATGTACCACCCCACTACCACTATCAAATTAGAGCCATTAGGGAGACTAGACATCTACCACCCCACTACCACTACCAGATTAGAGCCACAAGGGAGCTAGACATCTACCACCCCACTACCACTATCAAATTAGAGCTATAAGGGAGACTAGATATCTACCACCCCACTACCACTATCAGATTAGAGCCATAAGGGAGACTAGACATCTACCACCCCACTACCACTATCAAATTAGAGCTATAAGGGAGACTAGATATCTACCACCCCACTACCACTATCAGATTTGAGCCATAAGGGAGACTAGACATCAATCACCCCACTACCACTATCATATTAGAGCCATAAGGGAGACTAGACATCTACCACCCCACTACCACTGTCAGATTAGAGCCATAAGGGAGACGAGACATCTAAAACCCCACTACCACTATTAAATTAGAGCCAGAAGGGAGATTAGACATCTACCAACCCACAATCAGATTAGAGCCATAAGGGAGACTAGACATCTACCACCCCACTATCAGATTAGAGCCATAAGGGAGACTAGACATCTACCACCCCACTACCACTATCAGATTAGAGCCATAAGGGAGACTAGACATCTTCCACCCCACTACCACTATCAGATTAGAGCCACAAGGGAGACTAGACATCTACCACCCCACTACCACTATCAGATTAGAGCCATAAGGGAGACTAGACATCTACCACCCCACTACCACTATCAGATTAGTGCCATAAGGGAGACTAGACATCTACCACCCCACTACCACTATCAGGTTAGAGCCATAAGGGAGAAGACATCTACCACCGCACTACCACTTTTGGATTAGAGCCATAAGGGAGACTAGACATCTACCACTATCAGATTAGAGCCACAAGGGAGACTAGACATCTACCACCCCACTACCACTACCAGATTAGAGCAACAAGGGAGCTAGACATCAACCACCCCACTACCACTATCAAATTAGAGCTATAAGGGAGACTAGATATCTACCACCCCACTACCACTATCAGATTAGAGCCATAAGGGAGACTAGACATCTACCACCCCACTATCAGATTAGAGCCATAAGGGAGACTAGACATCTACCACCCCACTACCACTATCAAATTAGAGCCATAAGGGAGCCTAGACATCTAAAACCCCACTGCCACTATCAAATTAGAGCCAGAAGGGAGACTAGACATCTACCAACCCACAATCAGATTAGAGCCATAAGGGAGACTAGACATCTACCACCCCACTATCAGATTAGAGCCATAAGGGAGACTAGACATGTACCACCCCACTACCACTATCAAATTAGAGCCATAAGGGAGACTAGACATCTACCACCCCACTACCACTACCAGATTAGAGCCACAAGGGAGCTAGACATCTACCACCCCACTACCACTATCAAATTAGAGCTATAAGGGAGACTAGATATCTACCACCCCACTACCACTATCAGATTAGAGCCATAAGGGAGACTAGACATCTACCACCCCACTACCACTATCAAATTAGAGCTATAAGGGAGACTAGATATCTACCACCCCACTACCACTATCAGATTAGAGCCATAAGGGAGACTAGACATCTAAAACCCCACTGCCACTATCAAATTAGAGCCAGAAGGGAGACTAGACATCTACCAACCCACAATCAGATTAGAGCCATAAGGGAGACTAGACATCTACCACCCCACTATCAGATTAGAGCCATAAGGGAGACTAGACATCTACCACCCCACTACCACTATCAAATTAGAGCCATAAGGGAGACTAGACATCTACCACCCCACTACCACTATCAGATTAGAGCCATAAGGGAGACTAGACATCTAAAACCCCACTGCCACTATCAAATTAGAGCCAGAAGGGAGACTAGACATCTACCAACCCACAATCAGATTAGAGCCATAAGGGAGACTAGACATCTACCACCCCACTATCAGATTAGAGCCATAAGGGAGACTAGACATCTACCACCCCACTACCACTATCAAATTAGAGCCATAAGGGAGACTAGACATCTACCACCCCACTACCACTACGAGATTAGAGCCATAAGGGAGACTAGACATCTACCACCCCACTACCACTATCAGATTAGAGGCATAAGGGAGACTAGACATCAATCACCCCACTACCACTATCATATTAGAGCCATAAGGGAGACTAGACATCTACCACCCCACTACCACTGTCAGATTAGAGCCATAAGGGAGACGAGACATCTAAAACCCCACTACCATTATTAAATTAGAGCCAGAAGGGAGATTAGACATCTACCAACCCACAATCAGATTAGAGCCATAAGGGAGACTAGACATCTACCACCCCACTATCAGATTAGAGCCATAAGGGAGACTAGACATCTACCACCCCACTACCACTATCAGATTAGAGCCATAAGGGAGACTAGACATCTTCCACCCCACTACCACTATCAGATTAGAGCCACAAGGGAGAATAGACATCTACCACCCCACTACCACTATCAGATTAGAGCCATAAGGGAGAAGACATCTACCACCGCACTACCACTATTGGATTAGAGCCATAAGGGAGATTAGACATCTACCAACCCACAATCAGATTAGAGCCATAAGGGAGACTAGACATCTACCACCCCACTATCAGATTAGAGCCATAAGGGAGACTAGACATCTACCACCCCACTACCACTATCAGATTAGAGCCATAAGGGAGACTAGACATCTACCACCCCACTACCACTATCAGATTAGTGCCATAAGGGAGACTAGACATCTACCACCCCACTACCACTATCAGATTAGAGCCATAAGGGAGAAGACATCTACCACCGCACTACCACTATTGGATTAGAGCCATAAGGGAGACTAGACATCTACCACTATCAGATTAGAGCCACAAGGGAGACTAGACATCTACCACCCCACTACCACTACCAGATTAGAGCCACAAGGGAGCTAGACATCTACCACCCCACTACCACTATCAAATTAGAGCTATAAGGGAGACTAGATATCTACCACCCCACTACCACTATCAGATTAGAGCCATAAGGGAGACTAGACATCTACCACCCCACTATCAGATTAGAGCCATAAGGGAGACTAGACATCTACCACCCCACTACCACTATCAAATTAGAGCCATAAGGGAGACTAGACATCTACCACCCCACTACCACTACGAGATTAGAGCCAAAAGGGAGACTAGACATCTACCACCCCACTACCACTATCAGATTAGAGGCATAAGGGAGACTAGACATCAATCACCCCACTACCACTATCATATTAGAGCCATAAGGGAGACTAGACATCTACCACCCCACTACCACTGTCAGATTAGAGCCATAAGGGAGACGAGACATCTAAAACCCCACTACCACTATTAAATTAGAGCCAGAAGGGAGATTAGACATCTACCAACCCACAATCAGATTAGAGCCATAAGGGAGACTAGACATCTACCACCCCACTATCAGATTAGAGCCATAAGGGAGACTAGACATCTACCACCCCACTACCACTATCAGATTAGAGCCATAAGGGAGACTAGACATCTTCCACCCCACTGCCACTATCAGATTAGAGCCACAAGGGAGACTAGACATCTACCACCCCACTACCACTATCAGATTAGAGCCATAAGGGAGACTAGACATCTACCACCCCACTACCACTATCAGATTAGTGCCATAAGGGAGACTAGACATCTACCACCCCACTACCACTATCAGATTAGAGCCATAAGGGAGAAGACATCTACCACCGCACTACCACTATTGGATTAGAGCCATAAGGGAGACTAGACATCTACCACTATCAGATTAGAGCCACAAGGGAGACTAGACATCTACCACCCCACTTCCACTACCAGATTAGAGCCACAAGGGAGCTAGACATCTACCACCCCACTACCACTATCAAATTAGAGCTATAAGGGAGACTAGATATCTACCACCCCACTACCACTATCAGATTAGAGCCATAAGGGAGACTAGACATCTACCACCCCACTATCAGATTAGAGCCATAAGGGAGACTAGACATCTACCACCCCACTACCACTATCAAATTAGAGCCATAAGGGAGCCTAGACATCTAAAACCCCACTGCCACTATCAAATTAGAGCCAGAAGGGAGACTAGACATCTACCAACCCACAATCAGATTAGAGCCATAAGGGAGACTAGACATCTACCACCCCACTATCAGATTAGAGCCATAAGGGAGACTAGACATCTACCACCCCACTACCACTATCAAATTAGAGCCATAAGGGAGACTAGACATCTACCACCCCACTACCACTACGAGATTAGAGCCATAAGGGAGACTAGACATCTACCACCCCACTACCACTATCAGATTAGAGCCATAAGGGAGACTAGACATCAATCACCCCACTACCACTATCATATTAGAGCCATAAGGGAGACTAGACATCTACCACCCCACTACCACTGTCAGATTAGAGCCATAAGGGAGCCGAGACATCTAAAACCCCACTACCACTATTAAATTAGAGCCAGAAGGGAGATTAGACATCTACCAACCCACAATCAGATTAGAGCCATAAGGGAGACTAGACATCTACCACCCCACTATCAGATTAGAGCCATAAGGGAGACTAGACATCTACCACCCCACTACCACTATCAGATTAGAGCCATAAGGGAGACTAGACATCTTCCACCCCACTACCACTATCAGATTAGAGCCACAAGGGAGACTAGACATCTACCACCCCACTACCACTATCAGATTAGAGCCATAAGGGAGACTAGACATCTACCACCCCACTACCACTATCAGATTAGTGCCATAAGGGAGACTAGACATCTACCACCCCACTACCACTATCAGATTAGAGCCATAAGGGAGACTAGACATCTACCACCCCACTATAAGATTAGAGCCATAAGGGAGACTAGACATCTACCACCCCACTACCACTATCAAATTAGAGCCATAAGGGAGACTAGACATCTACCACCTCACTATCAAATTAGAGCCATAAGGGAGCCTAGACATCTACCACCCCACTACCACTATCAGATTAGAGCCATAAGGGAGACTAGACATCTACCACCCCACTACCACTATCAAATTAGAGCCAGAAGGGAGACTAGACATCTACCACCCCACTACCACTATCAGATTAGAGCCATAAGGGAGACTAGACATCTACCACCCCACTACCACTATCAGATTAGAGCCATAAGGGAGACTAGACATCTACCACCCCACTACCACTGTCAGATTAGAGCCATAAGGGAGCCTAGACATCTACCACCCCACTACCACTATCAAATTAGAGCCAGAAGGGAGACAAGACATCTACCACCCCACTACCACTATCAGATTAGAGCCATAAGGGAGACTAGACATCTACCACCCCACTACAACTATACAAATAAGAGCCATAAGGGAGTCTAGACATCTACCACCCCACTACCACTATCTGATTAGAGCCATAAGGGAGACTAGTCATCTACCACCCCACTACCACTACCAGATTATAGCCATAAGGGAGACTAGACATCTACCACCCCACTACCACTATCAAATTAGAGCCATAAGGGAGACTAGACATCTACCAACCCAAAATCAGATTAGAGCCATAAGGGAGACTAGACATCTACCACCCCACTATCAGATTAGAGCCATAAGGGAGACTAGACATCTACCACCCCACTACCACTATCAGATTAGAGCCATATGGAGACTAGACATCTACCACCGCACTACCACTATCAGATTAGAGCCATAAGGGAGACTAGACATCTACCACCCCACTATCAGATTAGAGCCATAAGGGAGACTAGACATCTACCACCCCACTACCACTATCAAATTAGAGCAATAAGGGAGACTAGACATCTACCACCCCACTACCACTATCAAATTAGAGCCATAAGGGAGACTAGACATCTACCACCCCACTATCAAATTAGAGCCATAAGGGAGCCTAGACATCTACCACCCCACTACCACTATCAGACTAGAGCCATAAGGGAGACTAGACATCTACCACCCCACTACCACTATCAAATTAGAGCCAGAAGGGAGACTAGACATCTACCACCCCACTACCACTATCAGATTAGAGCCATAAGGAAGACTAGACATCTACCACCCCACTACCACTATCAGATTAGAGCCATAAGGGAGACTAGACATCTACCACCCCACTACCACTGTCAGATTAGAGACATAAGGGAGCCTAGACATCTACCACCCCACTACCACTATCAAATTAGAGCCAGAAGGGAGACAAGACATCTACCACCCCACTACCACTATCAGATTAGAGCCATAAGGGAGACTAGACATCTACCACCCCACTACAACTATACAAATAAGAGCCATAAGGGAGTCTAGACATCTACCACCCCACTACCACTATCTGATTAGAGCCATAAGGGAGACTAGTCATCTACCACCCCACTACCACTACCAGATTAGAGCCATAAGGGAGACTAGACATCTACCACCCCACTACCACTATCAAATTAGAGCCATAAGGGAGACTAGACATCTACCAACCCACAATCAGATTAGAGCCATAAGGGAGACTAGACATCTACCACCTCACTATCAAATTAGAGCCATAAGGGAGCCTAGACATCTACCACCCCACTACCACTATCAGATTAGAGCCATAAGGGAGACTAGACATCAATCACCCCACTACCACTATCATATTAGAGCCATAAGGGAGACTAGACATCTACCACCCCACTACCACTGTCAGATTAGAGCCATAAGGGAGCCGAGACATCTAAAACCCCACTACCACTATTAAATTAGAGCCAGAAGGGAGATTAGACATCTACCAACCCACAATCAGATTAGAGCCATAAGGGAGACTAGACATCTACCACCCCACTATCAGATTAGAGCCATAAGGGAGACTAGACATCTACCACCCCACTACCACTATCAGATTAGAGCCATAAGGGAGACTAGACATCTTCCACCCCACTACCACTATCAGATTAGAGCCACAAGGGAGATTAGACATCTACCACCCCACTACCACTATCAGATTAGAGCCATAAGGGAGACTAGACATCTACCACCCCACTACCACTATCAGATTAGTGCCATAAGGGAGACTAGACATCTACCACCCCACTACCACTATCAGATTAGAGCCATAAGGGAGACTAGACATCTACCACCCCACTATAAGATTAGAGCCATAAGGGAGACTAGACATCTACCACCCCACTACCACTATCAAATTAGAGCCATAAGGGAGACTAGACATCTACCACCTCACTATCAAATTAGAGCCATAAGGGAGCCTAGACATCTACCACCCCACTACCACTATCAGATTAGAGCCATAAGGGAGACTAGACATCTACCACCCCACTACCACTATCAAATTAGAGCCAGAAGGGAGACTAGACATCTACCACCCCACTACCACTATCAGATTAGAGCCATAAGGGAGACTAGACATCTACCACCCCACTACCACTATCAGATTAGAGCCATAAGGGAGACTAGACATCTACCACCCCACTACCACTGTCAGATTAGAGCCATAAGGGAGCCTAGACATCTACCACCCCACTACCACTATCAAATTAGAGCCAGAAGGGAGACAAGACATCTACCACCCCACTACCACTATCAGATTAGAGCCATAAGGGAGACTAGACATCTACCACCCCACTACAACTATACAAATAAGAGCCATAAGGGAGTCTAGACATCTACCACCCCACTACCACTATCTGATTAGAGCCATAAGGGAGACTAGTCATCTACCACCCCACTACCACTACCAGATTATAGCCATAAGGGAGACTAGACATCTACCACCCCACTACCACTATCAAATTAGAGCCATAAGGGAGACTAGACATCTACCAACCCAAAATCAGATTAGAGCCATAAGGGAGACTAGACATCTACCACCCCACTATCAGATTAGAGCCATAAGGGAGACTAGACATCTACCACCCCACTACCACTATCAGATTAGAGCCATATGGAGACTAGACATCTACCACCGCACTACCACTATCAGATTAGAGCCATAAGGGAGACTAGACATCTACCACCCCACTATCAGATTAGAGCCATAAGGGAGACTAGACATCTACCACCCCACTACCACTATCAAATTAGAGCAATAAGGGAGACTAGACATCTACCACCCCACTACCACTATCAAATTAGAGCCATAAGGGAGACTAGACATCTACCACCCCACTATCAAATTAGAGCCATAAGGGAGCCTAGACATCTACCACCCCACTACCACTATCAGACTAGAGCCATAAGGGAGACTAGACATCTACCACCCCACTACCACTATCAAATTAGAGCCAGAAGGGAGACTAGACATCTACCACCCCACTACCACTATCAGATTAGAGCCATAAGGAAGACTAGACATCTACCACCCCACTACCACTATCAGATTAGAGCCATAAGGGAGACTAGACATCTACCACCCCACTACCACTGTCAGATTAGAGACATAAGGGAGCCTAGACATCTACCACCCCACTACCACTATCAAATTAGAGCCAGAAGGGAGACAAGACATCTACCACCCCACTACCACTATCAGATTAGAGCCATAAGGGAGACTAGACATCTACCACCCCACTACAACTATACAAATAAGAGCCATAAGGGAGTCTAGACATCTACCACCCCACTACCACTATCTGATTAGAGCCATAAGGGAGACTAGTCATCTACCACCCCACTACCACTACCAGATTAGAGCCATAAGGGAGACTAGACATCTACCACCCCACTACCACTATCAAATTAGAGCCATAAGGGAGACTAGACATCTACCAACCCACAATCAGATTAGAGCCATAAGGGAGACTAGACATCTACCACCTCACTATCAAATTAGAGCCATAAGGGAGCCTAGACATCTACCACCCCACTACCACTATCAGATTAGAGCCATAAGGGAGACTAGACATCAATCACCCCACTACCACTATCATATTAGAGCCATAAGGGAGACTAGACATCTACCACCCCACTACCACTGTCAGATTAGAGCCATAAGGGAGCCGAGACATCTAAAACCCCACTACCACTATTAAATTAGAGCCAGAAGGGAGATTAGACATCTACCAACCCACAATCAGATTAGAGCCATAAGGGAGACTAGACATCTACCACCCCACTATCAGATTAGAGCCATAAGGGAGACTAGACATCTACCACCCCACTACCACTATCAGATTAGAGCCATAAGGGAGACTAGACATCTTCCACCCCACTACCACTATCAGATTAGAGCCACAAGGGAGATTAGACATCTACCACCCCACTACCACTATCAGATTAGAGCCATAAGGGAGACTAGACATCTACCACCCCACTACCACTATCAGATTAGTGCCATAAGGGAGACTAGACATCTACCACCCCACTACCACTATCAGATTAGAGCCATAAGGGAGACTAGACATCTACCACCCCACTATAAGATTAGAGCCATAAGGGAGACTAGACATCTACCACCCCACTACCACTATCAAATTAGAGCCATAAGGGAGACTAGACATCTACCACCTCACTATCAAATTAGAGCCATAAGGGAGCCTAGACATCTACCACCCCACTACCACTATCAGATTAGAGCCATAAGGGAGACTAGACATCTACCACCCCACTACCACTATCAAATTAGAGCCAGAAGGGAGACTAGACATCTACCACCCCACTACCACTATCAGATTAGAGCCATAAGGGAGACTAGACATCTACCACCCCACTACCACTATCAGATTAGAGCCATAAGGGAGACTAGACATCTACCACCCCACTACCACTGTCAGATTAGAGCCATAAGGGAGCCTAGACATCTACCACCCCACTACCACTATCAAATTAGAGCCAGAAGGGAGACAAGACATCTACCACCCCACTACCACTATCAGATTAGAGCCATAAGGGAGACTAGACATCTACCACCCCACTACAACTATACAAATAAGAGCCATAAGGGAGTCTAGACATCTACCACCCCACTACCACTATCTGATTAGAGCCATAAGGGAGACTAGTCATCTACCACCCCACTACCACTACCAGATTATAGCCATAAGGGAGACTAGACATCTACCACCCCACTACCACTATCAAATTAGAGCCATAAGGGAGACTAGACATCTACCAACCCAAAATCAGATTAGAGCCATAAGGGAGACTAGACATCTACCACCCCACTATCAGATTAGAGCCATAAGGGAGACTAGACATCTACCACCCCACTACCACTATCAGATTAGAGCCATATGGAGACTAGACATCTACCACCGCACTACCACTATCAGATTAGAGCCATAAGGGAGACTAGACATCTACCACCCCACTATCAGATTAGAGCCATAAGGGAGACTAGACATCTACCACCCCACTACCACTATCAAATTAGAGCAATAAGGGAGACTAGACATCTACCACCCC
Source organism: Salvelinus fontinalis (assembly GCF_029448725.1). Taxonomy (NCBI): domain Eukaryota; kingdom Metazoa; phylum Chordata; class Actinopteri; order Salmoniformes; family Salmonidae; genus Salvelinus; species Salvelinus fontinalis. The sequence goes on from NW_026600269.1 coordinate 250,774, forward strand.
ACTACCACTATCAAATTAGAGCCATAAGGGAGACTAGACATCTACCACCCCACTATCAAATTAGAGCCATAAGGGAGCCTAGACATCTACCACCCCACTACCACTATCAGACTAGAGCCATAAGGGAGACTAGACATCTACCACCCCACTACCACTATCAAATTAGAGCCAGAAGGGAGACTAGACATCTACCACCCCACTACCACTATCAGATTAGAGCCATAAGGAAGACTAGACATCTACCACCCCACTACCACTATCAGATTAGAGCCATAAGGGAGACTAGACATCTACCACCCCACTACCACTGTCAGATTAGAGACATAAGGGAGCCTAGACATCTACCACCCCACTACCACTATCAAATTAGAGCCAGAAGGGAGACAAGACATCTACCACCCCACTACCACTATCAGATTAGAGCCATAAGGGAGACTAGACATCTACCACCCCACTACAACTATACAAATAAGAGCCATAAGGGAGTCTAGACATCTACCACCCCACTACCACTATCTGATTAGAGCCATAAGGGAGACTAGTCATCTACCACCCCACTACCACTACCAGATTAGAGCCATAAGGGAGACTAGACATCTACCACCCCACTACCACTATCAAATTAGAGCCATAAGGGAGACTAGACATCTACCAACCCACAATCAGATTAGAGCCATAAGGGAGACTAGACATCTACCACCCCACTATCAGATTAGAGCCATAAGGGAGACTAGACATCTACCACCCCACTACCACTATCAGATTAGAGCCATAAGGGAGAAGACATCTACCACCGCACTACCACTATTGGATTAGAGCCATAAGGGAGACTAGACATCTACCACTATCAGATTAGAGCCACAAGGGAGACTAGACATCTACCACCCCACTACCACTACCAGATTAGAGCCACAAGGGAGCTAGACATCTACCACCCCACTACCACTATCAAATTAGAGCCAGAAGGGAGACTAGACATCTACCACCCCACTACCACTATCAGATTAGAGCCATAAGGGAGACTAGACATCTACCACCCCACTACCACTATCAGATTAGAGCCAAAAGGGAGACTAGACATCTACCACCCCACTACCACTGTCAGATTAGAGCCATAAGGGAGCCTAGACATCTACCACCCCACTACCACTATCAAATTAGAGCCAGAAGGGAGACAAGACATCTACCACCCCACTACCACTATCAGATTAGAGCCATAAGGGAGACTAGACATCTACCACCCCACTACAACTATACAAATAAGAGCCATAAGGGAGTCTAGACATCTACCACCCCACTACCACTATCTGATTAGAGCCATAAGGGAGACTAGTCATCTACCACCCCACTACCACTACCAGATTAGAGCCATAAGGGAGACTAGACATCTACCACCCCACTACCACTATCAAATTAGAGCCATAAGGGAGACTAGACATCTACAAACCCACAATCAGATTAGAGCCATAAGGGAGAATAGACATCTACCACCCCACTATCAGATTAGAGCCATAAGGGAGACTAGACATCTACCACCCCACTACCACTATCAGATTAGAGCCATAAGGGAGACTAGACATCTACCACCGCACTACCACTATCAGATTAGAGCCATAAGGGAGACTAGACATCTACCACCCCACTATCAGATTAGAGCCATAAGGGAGACTAGACATCTACCACCCCACTACCACTATCAAATTAGAGCAATAAGGGAGACTAGACATCTACCACCCCACTACCACTATCAAATTAGAGGAATAAGGGAGACTAGACATCTACCACCCCACTATCAAATTAGAGCCATAAGGGAGCCTAGACATCTACCACCCCACTACCACTATCAGATTAGAGCCATAAGGGAGACTAGACATCTACCACCCCACTACCACTATCAAATTAGAGCCAGAAGGGAGACTAGACATCTACCACCCCACTACCACTATCAGATTAGAGCCATAAGGAAGACTAGACATCTACCACCCCACTACCACTATCAGATTAGAGCCATAAGGGAGACTAGACATCTACCACCCCACTACCACTGTCAGATTAGAGACATAAGGGAGCCTAGACATCTACCACCCCACTACCACTATCAGATTAGAGCCATAAGGGAGACTAGACATCTACCACCCCACTATAAGATTAGAGCCATAAGGGAGACTAGACATCTACCACCCCACTACCACTATCAAATTAGAGCCATAAGGGAGACTAGACATCTACCACCTCACTATCAAATTAGAGCCATAAGGGAGCCTAGACATCTACCACCCCACTACCACTATCAGATTAGAGCCATAAGGGAGACTAGACATCTACCACCCCACTACCACTATCAGATTAGAGCCATAAGGGAGACTAGACATCTACCACCCCACTACCACTGTCAGATTAGAGCCATAAGGGAGCCTAGACATCTACCACCCCACTACCACTATCAAATTAGAGCCAGAAGGGAGACAAGACATCTACCACCCCACTACCACTATCAGATTAGAGCCATAAGGGAGACTAGACATCTCCCACCCCACTACAACTATACAAATAAGAGCCATAAGGGAGTCTAGACATCTACCACCCCACTACCACTATCTGATTAGAGCCATAAGGGAGACTAGTCATCTACCACCCCACTACCACTACCAGATTAGAGCCATAAGGGAGACTAGACATCTACCACCCCACTACCACTATCAAATTAGAGCCATAAGGGAGACTAGACATCTACCAACCCAAAATCAGATTAGAGCCATAAGGGAGACTAGACATCTACCACCACACTATCAGATTAGAGCCATAAGGGAGACTAGACATCTACCACCCCACTACCACTATCAGATTAGAGCCATATGGAGACTAGACATCTACCACCGCACTACCACTATCAGATTAGAGCCATAAGGGAGACTAGACATCTACCACCCCACTATCAGATTAGAGCCATAAGGGAGACTAGACATCTACCACCCCACTACCACTATCAAATTAGAGCAATAAGGGAGACTAGACATCTACCACCCCACTACCACTATCAAATTAGAGCCATAAGGGAGACTAGACATCTACCACCCCACTATCAAATTAGAGCCATAAGGGAGCCTAGACATCTACCACCCCACTACCACTATCAGACTAGAGCCATAAGGGAGACTAGACATCTACCACCCCACTACCACTATCAAATTAGAGCCAGAAGGGAGACTAGACATCTACCACCCCACTACCACTATCAGATTAGAGCCATAAGGAAGACTAGACATCTACCACCCCACTACCACTATCAGATTAGAGCCATAAGGGAGACTAGACATCTACCACCCCACTACCACTGTCAGATTAGAGACATAAGGGAGCCTAGACATCTACCACCCCACTACCACTATCAAATTAGAGCCAGAAGGGAGACAAGACATCTACCACCCCACTACCACTATCAGATTAGAGCCATAAGGGAGACTAGACATCTACCACCCCACTACAACTATACAAATAAGAGCCATAAGGGAGTCTAGACATCTACCACCCCACTACCACTATCTGATTAGAGCCATAAGGGAGACTAGTCATCTACCACCCCACTACCACTACCAGATTAGAGCCATAAGGGAGACTAGACATCTACCACCCCACTACCACTATCAAATTAGAGCCATAAGGGAGACTAGACATCTACCAACCCACAATCAGATTAGAGCCATAAGGGAGACTAGACATCTACCACCTCACTATCAAATTAGAGCCATAAGGGAGCCTAGACATCTACCACCCCACTACCACTATCAGATTAGAGCCATAAGGGAGACTAGACATCAATCACCCCACTACCACTATCATATTAGAGCCATAAGGGAGACTAGACATCTACCACCCCACTACCACTGTCAGATTAGAGCCATAAGGGAGCCGAGACATCTAAAACCCCACTACCACTATTAAATTAGAGCCAGAAGGGAGATTAGACATCTACCAACCCACAATCAGATTAGAGCCATAAGGGAGACTAGACATCTACCACCCCACTATCAGATTAGAGCCATAAGGGAGACTAGACATCTACCACCCCACTACCACTATCAGATTAGAGCCATAAGGGAGACTAGACATCTTCCACCCCACTACCACTATCAGATTAGAGCCACAAGGGAGAGTAGACATCTACCACCCCACTACCACTATCAGATTAGAGCCATAAGGGAGACTAGACATCTACCACCCCACTACCACTATCAGATTAGTGCCATAAGGGAGACTAGACATCTACCACCCCACTACCACTATCAGATTAGAGCCATAAGGGAGACTAGACATCTACCACCCCACTATAAGATTAGAGCCATAAGGGAGACTAGACATCTACCACCCCACTACCACTATCAAATTAGAGCCATAAGGGAGACTAGACATCTACCACCTCACTATCAAATTAGAGCCATAAGGGAGCCTAGACATCTACCACCCCACTACCACTATCAGATTAGAGCCATAAGGGAGACTAGACATCTACCACCCCACTACCACTATCAAATTAGAGCCAGAAGGGAGACTAGACATCTACCACCCCACTACCACTATCAGATTAGAGCCATAAGGGAGACTAGACATCTACCACCCCACTACCACTATCAGATTAGAGCCATAAGGGAGACTAGACATCTACCACCCCACTACCACTGTCAGATTAGAGCCATAAGGGAGCCTAGACATCTACCACCCCACTACCACTATCAAATTAGAGCCAGAAGGGAGACAAGACATCTACCACCCCACTACCACTATCAGATTAGAGCCATAAGGGAGACTAGACATCTACCACCCCACTACAACTATACAAATAAGAGCCATAAGGGAGTCTAGACATCTACCACCCCACTACCACTATCTGATTAGAGCCATAAGGGAGACTAGTCATCTACCACCCCACTACCACTACCAGATTATAGCCATAAGGGAGACTAGACATCTACCACCCCACTACCACTATCAAATTAGAGCCATAAGGGAGACTAGACATCTACCAACCCAAAATCAGATTAGAGCCATAAGGGAGACTAGACATCTACCACCCCACTATCAGATTAGAGCCATAAGGGAGACTAGACATCTACCACCCCACTACCACTATCAGATTAGAGCCATATGGAGACTAGACATCTACCACCGCACTACCACTATCAGATTAGAGCCATAAGGGAGACTAGACATCTACCACCCCACTATCAGATTAGAGCCATAAGGGAGACTAGACATCTACCACCCCACTACCACTATCAAATTAGAGCAATAAGGGAGACTAGACATCTACCACCCCACTACCACTATCAAATTAGAGCCATAAGGGAGACTAGACATCTACCACCCCACTATCAAATTAGAGCCATAAGGGAGCCTAGACATCTACCACCCCACTACCACTATCAGACTAGAGCCATAAGGGAGACTAGACATCTACCACCCCACTACCACTATCAAATTAGAGCCAGAAGGGAGACTAGACATCTACCACCCCACTACCACTATCAGATTAGAGCCATAAGGAAGACTAGACATCTACCACCCCACTACCACTATCAGATTAGAGCCATAAGGGAGACTAGACATCTACCACCCCACTACCACTGTCAGATTAGAGACATAAGGGAGCCTAGACATCTACCACCCCACTACCACTATCAAATTAGAGCCAGAAGGGAGACAAGACATCTACCACCCCACTACCACTATCAGATTAGAGCCATAAGGGAGACTAGACATCTACCACCCCACTACAACTATACAAATAAGAGCCATAAGGGAGTCTAGACATCTACCACCCCACTACCACTATCTGATTAGAGCCATAAGGGAGACTAGTCATCTACCACCCCACTACCACTACCAGATTAGAGCCATAAGGGAGACTAGACATCTACCACCCCACTACCACTATCAAATTAGAGCCATAAGGGAGACTAGACATCTACCAACCCACAATCAGATTAGAGCCATAAGGGAGACTAGACATCTACCACCCCACTATCAGATTAGAGCCATAAGGGAGACTAGACATCTACCACCCCACTACCACTATCAGATTAGAGCCATAAGGGAGAAGACATCTACCACCGCACTACCACTATTGGATTAGAGCCATAAGGGAGACTAGACATCTACCACTATCAGATTAGAGCCACAAGGGAGACTAGACATCTACCACCCCACTACCACTACCAGATTAGAGCCACAAGGGAGCTAGACATCTACCACCCCACTACCACTATCAAATTAGAGCCAGAAGGGAGACTAGACATCTACCACCCCACTACCACTATCAGATTAGAGCCATAAGGGAGACTAGACATCTACCACCCCACTACCACTATCAGATTAGAGCCAAAAGGGAGACTAGACATCTACCACCCCACTACCACTGTCAGATTAGAGCCATAAGGGAGCCTAGACATCTACCACCCCACTACCACTATCAAATTAGAGCCAGAAGGGAGACAAGACATCTACCACCCCACTACCACTATCAGATTAGAGCCATAAGGGAGACTAGACATCTACCACCCCACTACAACTATACAAATAAGAGCCATAAGGGAGTCTAGACATCTACCACCCCACTACCACTATCTGATTAGAGCCATAAGGGAGACTAGTCATCTACCACCCCACTACCACTACCAGATTAGAGCCATAAGGGAGACTAGACATCTACCACCCCACTACCACTATCAAATTAGAGCCATAAGGGAGACTAGACATCTACAAACCCACAATCAGATTAGAGCCATAAGGGAGAATAGACATCTACCACCCCACTATCAGATTAGAGCCATAAGGGAGACTAGACATCTACCACCCCACTACCACTATCAGATTAGAGCCATAAGGGAGACTAGACATCTACCACCGCACTACCACTATCAGATTAGAGCCATAAGGGAGACTAGACATCTACCACCCCACTATCAGATTAGAGCCATAAGGGAGACTAGACATCTACCACCCCACTACCACTATCAAATTAGAGCAATAAGGGAGACTAGACATCTACCACCCCACTACCACTATCAAATTAGAGCCATAAGGGAGACTAGACATCTACCACCCCACTATCAAATTAGAGCCATAAGGGAGCCTAGACATCTACCACCCCACTACCACTATCAGATTAGAGCCATAAGGGAGACTAGACATCTACCACCCCACTACCACTATCAAATTAGAGCCAGAAGGGAGACTAGACATCTACCACCCCACTACCACTATCAGATTAGAGCCATAAGGAAGACTAGACATCTACCACCCCACTACCACTATCAGATTAGAGCCATAAGGGAGACTAGACATCTACCACCCCACTACCACTGTCAGATTAGAGACATAAGGGAGCCTAGACATCTACCACCCCACTACCACTATCAAATTAGAGCCAGAAGGGAGACAAGACATCTACCACCCCACTACCACTATCAAATTAGAGCCATAAGGGAGACTAGACATCTACCACCCCACTACAACTATACAAAAAAGAGCCATAAGGGAGTCTAGACATCTACCACCCCACTACCACTATCTGATTAGAGCCATAAGGGAGACTAGTCATCTACCACCCCACTACCACTACCAGATTAGAGCCATAAGGGAGACTAGACATCTACCACCCCACTACCACTATCAAATTAGAGCAATAAGGGAGACTAGACATCTACCACCCCACTACCACTATCAAATTAGAGCCATAAGGGAGACTAGACATCTACCACCCCACTATCAAATTAGAGCCATAAGGGAGCCTAGACATCTACCACCCCACTACCACTATCAGACTAGAGCCATAAGGGAGACTAGACATCTACCACCCCACTACCACTATCAAATTAGAGCCAGAAGGGAGACTAGACATCTACCACCCCACTACCACTATCAGATTAGAGCCATAAGGAAGACTAGACATCTACCACCCCACTACCACTATCAGATTAGAGCCATAAGGGAGACTAGACATTTACCACCCCACTACCACTGTCAGATTAGAGACATAAGGGAGCCTAGACATCTACCACCCCACTACCACTATATAATTAGAGCCATAAGGGAGACTAGACATCTACCACCCCACTACCACTATCAAATTAGAGCCATAAGGGAGACTAGACATCTACCAACCCACAATCAGATTAGAGCCATAAGGGAGACTAGACATCTACCACCTCACTATCAAATTAGAGCCATAAGGGAGCCTAGACATCTACCACCCCACTACCACTATCAGATTAGAGCCATAAGGGAGACTAGACATCAATCACCCCACTACCACTATCATATTAGAGCCATAAGGGAGACTAGACATCTACCACCCCACTACCACTGTCAGATTAGAGCCATAAGGGAGCCGAGACATCTAAAACCCCACTACCACTATTAAATTAGAGCCAGAAGGGAGATTAGACATCTACCAACCCACAATCAGATTAGAGCCATAAGGGAGACTAGACATCTACCACCCCACTATCAGATTAGAGCCATAAGGGAGACTAGACATCTACCACCCCACTACCACTATCAGATTAGAGCCATAAGGGAGACTAGACATCTTCCACCCCACTACCACTATCAGATTAGAGCCACAAGGGAGATTAGACATCTACCACCCCACTACCACTATCAGATTAGAGCCATAAGGGAGACTAGACATCTACCACCCCACTACCACTATCAGATTAGTGCCATAAGGGAGACTAGACATCTACCACCCCACTACCACTATCAGATTAGAGCCATAAGGGAGACTAGACATCTACCACCCCACTATAAGATTAGAGCCATAAGGGAGACTAGACATCTACCACCCCACTACCACTATCAAATTAGAGCCATAAGGGAGACTAGACATCTACCACCTCACTATCAAATTAGAGCCATAAGGGAGCCTAGACATCTACCACCCCACTACCACTATCAGATTAGAGCCATAAGGGAGACTAGACATCTACCACCCCACTACCACTATCAAATTAGAGCCAGAAGGGAGACTAGACATCTACCACCCCACTACCACTATCAGATTAGAGCCATAAGGGAGACTAGACATCTACCACCCCACTACCACTATCAGATTAGAGCCATAAGGGAGACTAGACATCTACCACCCCACTACCACTGTCAGATTAGAGCCATAAGGGAGCCTAGACATCTACCACCCCACTACCACTATCAAATTAGAGCCAGAAGGGAGACAAGACATCTACCACCCCACTACCACTATCAGATTAGAGCCATAAGGGAGACTAGACATCTACCACCCCACTACAACTATACAAATAAGAGCCATAAGGGAGTCTAGACATCTACCACCCCACTACCACTATCTGATTAGAGCCATAAGGGAGACTAGTCATCTACCACCCCACTACCACTACCAGATTATAGCCATAAGGGAGACTAGACATCTACCACCCCACTACCACTATCAAATTAGAGCCATAAGGGAGACTAGACATCTACCAACCCAAAATCAGATTAGAGCCATAAGGGAGACTAGACATCTACCACCCCACTATCAGATTAGAGCCATAAGGGAGACTAGACATCTACCACCCCACTACCACTATCAGATTAGAGCCATATGGAGACTAGACATCTACCACCGCACTACCACTATCAGATTAGAGCCATAAGGGAGACTAGACATCTACCACCCCACTATCAGATTAGAGCCATAAGGGAGACTAGACATCTACCACCCCACTACCACTATCAAATTAGAGCAATAAGGGAGACTAGACATCTACCACCCCACTACCACTATCAAATTAGAGCCATAAGGGAGACTAGACATCTACCACCCCACTATCAAATTAGAGCCATAAGGGAGCCTAGACATCTACCACCCCACTACCACTATCAGACTAGAGCCATAAGGGAGACTAGACATCTACCACCCCACTACCACTATCAAATTAGAGCCAGAAGGGAGACTAGACATCTACCACCCCACTACCACTATCAGATTAGAGCCATAAGGAAGACTAGACATCTACCACCCCACTACCACTATCAGATTAGAGCCATAAGGGAGACTAGACATCTACCACCCCACTACCACTGTCAGATTAGAGACATAAGGGAGCCTAGACATCTACCACCCCACTACCACTATCAAATTAGAGCCAGAAGGGAGACAAGACATCTACCACCCCACTACCACTATCAGATTAGAGCCATAAGGGAGACTAGACATCTACCACCCCACTACAACTATACAAATAAGAGCCATAAGGGAGTCTAGACATCTACCACCCCACTACCACTATCTGATTAGAGCCATAAGGGAGACTAGTCATCTACCACCCCACTACCACTACCAGATTAGAGCCATAAGGGAGACTAGACATCTACCACCCCACTACCACTATCAAATTAGAGCCATAAGGGAGACTAGACATCTACCAACCCACAATCAGATTAGAGCCATAAGGGAGACTAGACATCTACCACCCCACTATCAGATTAGAGCCATAAGGGAGACTAGACATCTACCACCCCACTACCACTATCAGATTAGAGCCATAAGGGAGAAGACATCTACCACCGCACTACCACTATTGGATTAGAGCCATAAGGGAGACTAGACATCTACCACTATCAGATTAGAGCCACAAGGGAGACTAGACATCTACCACCCCACTACCACTACCAGATTAGAGCCACAAGGGAGCTAGACATCTACCACCCCACTACCACTATCAAATTAGAGCCAGAAGGGAGACTAGACATCTACCACCCCACTACCACTATCAGATTAGAGCCATAAGGGAGACTAGACATCTACCACCCCACTACCACTATCAGATTAGAGCCAAAAGGGAGACTAGACATCTACCACCCCACTACCACTGTCAGATTAGAGCCATAAGGGAGCCTAGACATCTACCACCCCACTACCACTATCAAATTAGAGCCAGAAGGGAGACAAGACATCTACCACCCCACTACCACTATCAGATTAGAGCCATAAGGGAGACTAGACATCTACCACCCCACTACAACTATACAAATAAGAGCCATAAGGGAGTCTAGACATCTACCACCCCACTACCACTATCTGATTAGAGCCATAAGGGAGACTAGTCATCTACCACCCCACTACCACTACCAGATTAGAGCCATAAGGGAGACTAGACATCTACCACCCCACTACCACTATCAAATTAGAGCCATAAGGGAGACTAGACATCTACAAACCCACAATCAGATTAGAGCCATAAGGGAGAATAGACATCTACCACCCCACTATCAGATTAGAGCCATAAGGGAGACTAGACATCTACCACCCCACTACCACTATCAGATTAGAGCCATAAGGGAGACTAGACATCTACCACCGCACTACCACTATCAGATTAGAGCCATAAGGGAGACTAGACATCTACCACCCCACTATCAGATTAGAGCCATAAGGGAGACTAGACATCTACCACCCCACTACCACTATCAAATTAGAGCAATAAGGGAGACTAGACATCTACCACCCCACTACCACTATCAAATTAGAGCCATAAGGGAGACTAGACATCTACCACCCCACTTTCAAATTAGAGCCATAAGGGAGCCTAGACATCTACCACCCCACTACCACTATCAGATTAGAGCCATAAGGGAGACTAGACATCTACCACCCCACTACCACTATCAAATTAGAGCCAGAAGGGAGACTAGACATCTACCACCCCACTACCACTATCAGATTAGAGCCATAAGGAAGACTAGACATCTACCACCCCACTACCACTATCAGATTAGAGCCATAAGGGAGACTAGACATCTACCACCCCACTACCACTGTCAGATTAGAGACATAAGGGAGCCTAGACATCTACCACCCCACTACCACTATCAAATTAGAGCCAGAAGGGAGACAAGACATCTACCACCCCACTACCACTATCAAATTAGAGCCATAAGGGAGACTAGACATCTACCACCCCACTACAACTATACAAAAAAGAGCCATAAGGGAGTCTAGACATCTACCACCCCACTACCACTATCTGATTAGAGCCATAAGGGAGACTAGACATCTACCACCCCACTACCACTACCAGATTAGAGCCATAAGGGAGACTAGACATCTACCACCCCACTACCACTATCAAATTAGAGCCATAAGGGAGACTAGACATCTACCAACCCACAATCAGATTAGAGCCATAAGGGAGACTAGACATCTACCACCCCACTATCAGATTAGAGCCATAAGGGAGACTAGACATCTACCACCCCACTACCACTATCAGATTAGAGCCATAAGGGAGAAGACATCTACCACCGCACTACCACTATTGGATTAGAGCCATAAGGGAGACTAGACATCTACCACTATCAGATTAGAGCCACAAGGGAGACTAGACATCTACCACCCCACTACCACTACCAGATTAGAGCCACAAGGGAGCTAGACATCTACCACCCCACTACCACTATCAAATTAGAGCTATAAGGGAGACTAGATATCTACCACCCCACTACCACTATCAGATTAGAGCCATAAGGGAGACTAGACATCTACCACCCCACTATCAGATTAGAGCCATAAGGGAGCCTAGACATCTACCACCCCACTACCACTATCAAATTAGAGCCATAAGGGAGCCTAGACATCTAAAACCCCACTGCCACTATCAAATTAGAGCCAGAAGGGAGACTAGACATCTACCAACCCACAATCAGATTAGAGCCATAAGGGAGACTAGACATCTACCACCCCACTACCACTATCAGATTAGAGCTATAAGGGAGACTAGATATCTACCACCCCACTACCACTATCAGATTAGAGCCATAAGTGAGACTAGACATCTAAAACCCCACTGCCACTATCAAATTAGAGCCAGAAGGGAGACTAGACATCTACCAACCCACAATCAGATTAGAGCCATAAGGGAGACTAGACATCTACCACCCCACTATCAGATTAGAGCCATAAGGGAGACTAGACATCTACCACCCCACTACCACTATCAAATTAGAGCCATAAGGGAGACTAGACATCTACCACCCCACTACCACTATCAAATTAGAGCCATAAGGGAGCCTAGACATCTAAAACCCCACTGCCACTATCAAATTAGAGCCAGAAGGGAGACTAGACATCTACCAACCCACAATCAGATTAGAGCCATAAGGGAGACTAGACATCTACCACCCCACTATCAGATTAGAGCCATAAGGGAGACTAGACATCTACCACCCCACTACCACTATCAAATTAGAGCCATAAGGGAGACTAGACATCTACCACCCCACTACCACTACAAGATTAGAGCCATAAGGGAGACTAGACATCTACCACCCCACTGCCACTATCAGATTAGAGGCATAAGGGAGACTAGACATCAATCACCCCACTACCACTATCATATTAGAGCCATAAGGGAGACTAGACATCTACCACCCCACTACCACTGTCAGATTAGAGCCATAAGGGAGACGAGACATCTAAAACCCCACTACCACTATTAAATTAGAGCCAGAAGGGAGATTAGACATCTACCAACCCACAATCAGATTAGAGCCATAAGGGAGACTAGACATCTACCACCCCACTATCAGATTAGAGCCATAAGGGAGACTAGACATCTACCACCCCACTACCACTATCAGATTAGAGCCATAAGGGAGACTAGACATCTTCCACCCCACTACCACTATCAGATTAGAGCCACAAGGGAGACTAGACATCTACCACCCCACTACCACTATCAGATTAGAGCCATAAGGGAGACTAGACATCTACCACCCCACTACCACTATCAGATTAGAGCCATAAGGGAGAAGACATCTACCACCGCACTACCACTATTGGATTAGAGCCATAAGGGAGACTAGACATCTACCACTATCAGATTAGAGCCACAAGGGAGACTAGACATCTACCACCCCACTACCACTACCAGATTAGAGCCACAAGGGAGCTAGACATCTACCACCCCACTACCACTATCAAATTAGAGCTATAAGGGAGACTAGATATCTACCACCCCACTACCACTATCAGATTAGAGCCATAAGGGAGACTAGACATCTACCACCCCACTATCAGATTAGAGCCATAAGGGAGACTAGACATCTACCACCCCACTACCACTATCAAATTAGAGTCATAAGGGAGCCTAGACATCTAAAACCCCACTGCCACTATCAAATTAGAGCCAGAAGGGAGACTAGACATCTACCAACCCACAATCAGATTAGAGCCATAAGGGAGACTAGACATCTACCACCCCACTATCAGATTAGAGCCATAAGGGAGACTAGACATCTACCACCCCACTACCACTATCAAATTAGAGCCATAAGGGAGACTAGACATCTACCACCCCACTACCACTACGAGATTAGAGCCATAAGGGAGACTAGACATCTACCACCCCACTACCACTATCAGATTAGAGCCATAAGGGAGACTAGACATCAATCACCCCACTACCACTATCATATTAGAGCCATAAGGGAGTCTAGACATCTACCACCCCACTACCACTGTCAGATTAGAGCCATAAGGGAGCCGAGACATCTAAAACCCCACTACCACTATTAAATTAGAGCCAGAAGGGAGATTAGACATCTACCAACCCACAATCAGATTAGAGCCATAAGGGAGACTAGACATCTACCACCCCACTATCAGATTAGAGCCATAAGGGAGACTAGACATCTACCACCCCACTACCACTATCAGATTAGAGCCATAAGGGAGACTAGACATCTTCCACCCCACTACCACTATCAGATTAGAGCCACAAGGGAGACTAGACATCTACCACCCCACTACCACTATCAGATTAGAGCCATAAGGGAGACTAGACATCTACCACCCCACTACCACTATCAGATTAGTGCCATAAGGGAGACTAGACATCTACCACCCCACTACCACTATCAGATTAGAGCCGTAAGGGAGACTAGACATCTACCACCCCACTATAAGATTAGAGCCATAAGGGAGACTAGACATCTACCACCCCACTACCACTATCAAATTAGAGCCATAAGGGAGACTAGACATCTACCACCTCACTATCAAATTAGAGCCATAAGGGAGCCTAGACATCTACCACCCCACTACCACTATCAGATTAGAGCCATAAGGGAGACTAGACATCTACCACCCCACTACCACTATCAAATTAGAGCCAGAAGGGAGACTAGACATCTACCACCCCACTACCACTATCAGATTAGAGCCATAAGGGAGACTAGACATCTACCACCCCACTACCACTATCAGATTAGAGCCATAAGGGAGACTAGACATCTACCACCCCACTACCACTGTCAGATTAGAGCCATAAGGGAGCCTAGACATCTACCACCCCACTACCACTATCAAATTAGAGCCAGAAGGGAGACAAGACATCTACCACCCCACTACCACTATCAGATTAGAGCCATAAGGGAGACTAGACATCTACCACCCCACTACAACTATACAAATAAGAGCCATAAGGGAGTCTAGACATCTACCACCCCTCTACCACTATCTGATTAGAGCCATAAGGGAGACTAGTCATCTACATCCCCACTACCACTACCAGATTATAGCCATAAGGGAGACTAGACATCTACCACCCCACTACCACTATCAAATTAGAGCCATAAGGGAGACTAGACATCTACCAACCCAAAATCAGATTAGAGCCATAAGGGAGACTAGACATCTACCACCCCACTATCAGATTAGAGCCATAAGGGAGACTAGACATCTACCACCCCACTACCACTATCAGATTAGAGCCATAAGGGAGACTAGACATCTACCACCGCACTACCACTATCAGATTAGAGCCATAAGGGAGACTAGACATCTACCACCCCACTATCAGATTAGAGCCATAAGGGAGACTAGACATCTACCACCCCACTACCACTATCAAATTAGAGCAATAAGGGAGACTAGACATCTACCACCCCACTACCACTATCAAATTAGAGCCATAAGGGAGACTAGACATCTACCACCCCACTATCAAAATAGAGCCATAAGGGAGCCTAGACATCTACCACCCCACTACCACTATCAGATTAGAGCCATAAGGGAGACTAGACATCTACCACCCCACTACCACTATCAAATTAGAGCCAGAAGGGAGACTAGACATCTACCACCCCACTACCACTATCAGATTAGAGCCATAAGGAAGACTAGACATCTACCACCCCACTACCACTATCAGATTAGAGCCATAAGGGAGACTAGACATCTACCACCCCACTACCACTGTCAGATTAGAGACATAAGGGAGCCTAGACATCTACCACCCCACTACCACTATCAAATTAGAGCCAGAAGGGAGAAAAGACATCTACCACCCCACTACCACTATCAGATTAGAGCCATAAGGGAGACTAGACATCTACCACCCATCTATAACTATACAAATAAGAGCCATAAGGGAGTCTAGACATCTACCACCCCACTACCACTATCTGATTAGAGCCATAAGGGAGACTAGTCATCTACCACCCCACTACCACTACCAGATTAGAGCCATAAGGGAGACTAGACATCTACCACCCCACTACCACTATCAAATTAGAGCCATAAGGGAGACTAGACATCTACCAACCCACAATCAGATTAGAGCCATAAGGGAGACTAGACATCTACCACCCCACTATCAGATTAGAGCCATAAGGGAGACTAGACATCTACCACCCCACTACCACTATCAGATTAGAGCCATAAGGGAGAAGACATCTACCACCGCACTACCACTATTGGATTAGAGCCATAAGGGAGACTAGACATCTACCACTATCAGATTAGAGCCACAAGGGAGACTAGACATCTACCACCCCACTACCACTACCAGATTAGAGCCACAAGGGAGCTAGACATCTACCACCCCACTACCACTATCAAATTAGAGCCAGAAGGGAGACTAGACATCTACCACCCCACTACCACTATCAGATTAGAGCCATAAGGGAGACTAGACATCTACCACCCCACTACCACTATCAGATTAGAGCCAAAAGGGAGACTAGACATCTACCACCCCACTACCACTGTCAGATTAGAGCCATAAGGGAGCCTAGACATCTAAAACCCCACTGCCACTATCAAATTAGAGCCAGAAGGGAGACTAGACATCTACCAACCCACAATCAGATCAGAGCCATAAGGGAGACTAGACATCTACCACCCCACTATCAGATTAGAGCCATAAGGGAGACTAGACATCTACCACCCCACTACCACTATCAAATTAGAGCCACAAGGGAGACTAGACATCTACCACCCCACTACCACTACGAGATTAGAGCCATAAGGGAGAATAGACATCTACCACCCCACTACCACTATCAGATTAGAGCCATAAGGGAGACTAGACATCTTCCACCCCACTACCACTATCAGATTAGAGCCATAAGGGAGACTAGACATCTACCACCCCACTACCACTGTCAGATTAGAGCCATAAGGGAGCCGAGACATCTAAAACCCCACTACCACTATTAAATTACAGCCAGAAGGGAGATTAGACATCTACCAACCCACAATCAGATTAGAGCCATAAGGGAGACTAGACATCTACCACCCCACTATCAGATTAGAGCCATAAGGGAGACTAGACATCTACCACCCCACTACCACTATCAGATTAGAGCCATAAGGGAGACTAGACATCTTCCACCCCACTACCACTATCAGATTAGAGCCACAAGGGAGACTAGACATCTACCACCCCACTACCACTATCAGATTAGAGCCATAAGGGAGACTAGACATCAACCACCCCACTACCACTATCATATTAGAGCCATAAGGGAGACTAGACATCTACCACCCCACTACCACTGTCAGATTAGAGCCATAAGGGAGCCGAGACATCTAAAACCCCACTACCACTATTAAATTAGAGCCAGAAGGGAGATTAGACATCTACCAACCCACAATCAGATTAGAGCCATAAGGGAGACTAGACATCTACCACCCCACTATCAGATTAGAGCCATAAGGGAGACTAGACATCTACCACCCCACTACCACTATCAGATTAGAGCCATAAGGGAGACTAGACATCTTCCACCCCACTACCACTATCAGATTAGAGCCACAAGGGAGACTAGACATCTACCACCCCACTACCACTATCAGATTAGAGCCATAAGGGAGACTAGACATCTACCACCCCACTACCACTATCAGATTAGTGCCATAAGGGAGACTAGACATCTACCACCCCACTACCACTATCAGATTAGAGCCATAAGGGAGACTAGACATCTACCACCCCACTATAAGATTAGAGCCATAAGGGAGACTAGACATCTACCACCCCACTACCACTATCAAATTAGAGCCATAAGGGAGACTAGACATCTACCACCCCACTATCATATTAGAGCCATAAGGGAGACTAGACATCTACCACCCCACTACCACTGTCAGATTAGAGCCATAAGGGAGCCGAGACATCTAAAACCCCACTAACACTATTAAATTAGAGCCAGAAGGGAGATTAGACATCTACCAACCCACAATCAGATTAGAGCCATAAGGGAGACTAGACATCTACCACCCCACTATCAGATTAGAGCCATAAGGGAGACTAGACATCTACCACCCCACTACCACTATCAGATTAGAGCCATAAGGGAGACTAGACATCTTCCACCCCACTACCACTATCAGATTAGAGCCACAAGGGAGACTAGACATCTACCACCCCACTACCACTATCAGATTAGAGCCATAAGGGAGACTAGACATCAACCACCCCACTACCACTATCATATTAGAGCCATAAGGGAGACTAGACATCTACCACCCCACTACCACTGTCAGATTAGAGCCATAAGGGAGCCGAGACATCTAAAACCCCACTACCACTATTAAATTAGAGCCAGAAGGGAGATTAGACATCTACCAACCCACAATCAGATTAGAGCCATAAGGGAGACTAGACATCTACCACCCCACTATCAGATTAGAGCCACAAGGGAGACTAGACATCTACCACCCCACTACCACTATCAGATTAGAGCCATAAGGGAGACTAGACATCTTCCACCCCACTACCACTATCAGATTAGAGCCACAAGGGAGACTAGACATCTACCACCCAACTACCACTATCAGATTAGAGCCATAAGGGAGACTAGACATCTACCACCCCACTACCACTATCAGATTAGTGCCATAAGGGAGACTAGACATCTACCACCCCACTACCACTATCAGATTAGAGCCATAAGGGAGTCTAGACATCTACCACCCCACTATAAGATTAGAGCCATAAGGGAGACTAGACATCTACCACCCCACTACCACTATCAAATTAGAGCCATAAGGGAGACTAGACATCTACCACCCCACTATCAAATTAGAGCCATAAGGGAGCCTAGACATCTACCACCCCACTACCACTATCAGATTAGAGCCATAAGGGAGACTAGACATCTACCACCCCACTACAACTATACAAATAAGAGCCATAAGGGAGTCTAGACATCTACCACCCCACTACCACTATCTGATTAGAGCCATAAGGGAGACTAGTCATCTACCACCCCACTACCACTACCAGATTAGAGCCATAAGGGAGACTAGACATCTACCACCCCACTACCACTATCAAATTAGAGCCATAAGGGAGACTAGACATCTACCAACCCACAATCAGATTAGAGCCATAAGGGAGACTAGACATCTACCACCCCACTATCAGATTAGAGCCATAAGGGAGACTAGACATCTACCACCCCACTACCACTATCAGATTAGAGCCATAAGGGAGACTAGACATCTACCACCGCACTACCACTATCAGATTAGAGCCATAAGGGAGACTAGACATCTACCACCCCACTATCAGAATAGAGCCATAAGGGTAGACTAGACATCTACCACCCCACTACCACTATCAAATTAGAGCAATAAGGGAGACTAGACATCTACCACCTCACTACCACTATCAAATTAGAGCCATAAGGGAGACTAGACATCTACCACCCCACTATCAAATTAGAGCCATAAGGGAGCCTAGACATCTACCACCCCACTACCACTATCAGATTAGAGCCATAAGGGAGACTAGTCATCTACCACCCCACTACCACTATCAAATTAGAGCCAGAAGGGAGACTAGACATCTACCACCCCACTACCACTATCAGATTAGTGCCATAAGGAAGACTAGACATCTACCACCCCACTACCACTATCAGATTAGAGCCATAAGGGAGACTAGACATCTACCACCCCACTACCACTGTCAGATTAGAGACATAAGGGAGCCTAGACATCTACCACCCCACTACCACTATCAAATTAGAGCCAGAAGGGAGACAAGACATCTACCACCCCACTACCACTATCAGATTAGAGCCATAAGGGAGACTAGACATCTACCACCCCACTACAACTATACAAATAAGAGCCATAAGGGAGTCTAGACATCTACCACCCCACTACCACTATCTGATTAGAGCCATAAGGGAGACTAGTCATCTACCACCCCACTACCACTACCAGATTAGAGCCATACGGGAGACTAGACATCTACCACCCCACTACCACTATCAAATTAGAGCCATAAGGGAGACTAGACATCTACCAACCCACAATCAGATTAGAGCCATAAGGGAGACTAGACATCTACCACCCCACTATCAGATTAGAGCCATAAGGGAGACTAGACATCTACCACCCCACTACCACTATCAGATTAGAGCCATAAGGGAGAAGACATCTACCACCGCACTACCACTATTGGATTAGAGCCATAAGGGAGACTAGACATCTACCACTATCAGATTAGAGCCACAAGGGAGACTAGACATCTACCACCCCACTACCACTACCAGATTAGAGCCACAAGGGAGCTAGACATCTACCACCCCACTACCACTATCAAATTAGAGCCAGAAGGGAGACTAGACATCTACCACCCCACTACCACTATCAGATTAGAGCCATAAGGGAGACTAGACATCTACCACCCCACTACCACTATCAGATTAGAGCCATAAGGGAGACTAGACATCTACCACCCCACTACCACTGTCAGATTAGAGCCATAAGGGAGCCTAGACATCTACCACCCCACTACCACTATCAAATTAGAGCCAGAAGGGAGACAAGACATCTACCACCCCACTACCACTATCAGATTAGAGCCATAAGGGAGTCTAGACATCTACCACCCCACTACAACTATACAAATAAGAGCCATAAGGGAGTCTAGACATCTACCACCCCACTACCACTATCTGATTAGAGCCATAAGGGAGACTAGTCATCTACCACCCCACTACCACTACCAGATTAGAGCCATAAGGGAGACTAGACATCTACCACCCCACTACCACTATCAAATTAGAGCCATAAGGGAGACTAGACATCTACAAACCCACAATCAGATTAGAGCCATAAGGGAGACTAGACATCTACCACCCCACTACCACTATCAGATTAGAGCCATAAGGGAGACTAGACATCTACCACCGCACTACCACTATCAGATTAGAGCCATAAGGGAGACTAGACATCTACCACCCCACTATCAGATTAGAGCCATAAGGGAGACTAGACATCTACCACCCCACTACCACTATCAAATTAGAGCAATAAGGGAGACTAGACATCTACCACCCCACTACCACTATCAAATTAGAGCCATAAGGGAGACTAGACATCTACCACCCCACTATCAAATTAGAGCCATAAGGGAGCCTAGACATCTACCACCCCACTACCACTATCAGATTAGAGCCATAAGGGAGACTAGACATCTACCACCCCACTACCACTATCAAATTAGAGCCAGAAGGGAGACTAGACATCTACCACCCCACTACCACTATCAGATTAGAGCCATAAGGAAGACTAGACATCTACCACCCCACTACCACTATCAGATTAGAGCCATAAGGGAGACTAGACATCTACCACCCCACTACCACTGTCAGATTAGAGACATAAGAGAGCCTAGAGATCTATCACCCCACTACCACTATCAAATTAGAGCCAGAAGGGAGACAAGACTTCTACCACCCCACTACCACTATCAGATTAGAGCCATAAGGGAGACTAGACATCTACCACCCCACTACAACTATACAAATAAGAGCCATAAGGGAGTCTAGACATCTACCACCCCACTACCACTATCTGATTAGAGCCATAAGGGAGACTAGACATCTACCACCCCACTACCACTATCAGATTAGAGCCATAAGGGAGACTAGACATCTACCACCCCACTATAAGATTAGAGCCATAAGGGAGACTAGACATCTACCACCCCACTACCACTATCAAATTAGAGCCATAAGGGAGACTAGACATCTACCACCCCACTATCAATTTAGAGCCATAAGGGAGCCTAGACATCTACCACCCCACTACCACTACCAGATTAGAGCCATAAGGGAGACTAGACATCTACCACCCCACTACCACTATCAAATTAGAGCCATAAGGGAGACTAGACATCTACCAACCCACAATCAGATTAGAGCCATAAGGGAGACTAGACATCTACCACCCCACTATCAGATTAGAGCCATAAGGGAGACTAGACATCTACCACCCCACTACCACTATCAGATTAGAGCCATAAGGGAGAAGACATCTACCACCGCACTACCACTATTGGATTAGAGCCATAAGGGAGACTAGACATCTACCACTATCAGATTAGAGCCACAAGGGAGACTAGACATCTACCACCCCACTACCACTACCATATTAGAGCCACAAGGGAGCTAGACATCTACCACCCCACTACCACTATCAAATTAGAGCTATAAGGGAGACTAGACATCTACCACCCCACTACCACTATCAGATTAGAGCCATAAGGGAGACTAGACATCTACCACCCCACTATCAGATTAGAGCCATAAGGGAGACTAGACATCTACCACCCCACTACCACTATCAAATTAGAGCCATAAGGGAGCCTAGACATCTAAAACCCCACTGCCACTATCAAATTAGAGCCAGAAGGGAGACTAGACATCTACCAACCCACAATCAGATTAGAGCCATAAGGGAGACTAGACATCTACCACCCCACTACCACTACGAGATTAGAGCCATAAGGGAGACTAGACATCTACCACCCCACTACCACAATCAGATTAGAGCCATAAGGGAGACTAGACATCAACCACCCCACTACCACTATCAAATTAGAGCCATAAGGGAGACTAGACATCTACCACCCCACTACCACTGTCAGATTAGAGCCATAAGGGAGCCGAGACATCTAAAACCCCACTACCACTATTAAATTAGAGCCAGAAGGGAGATTAGACATCTACCAACCCACTATCAGATTAGAGCCATAAGGGAGACTACACATCTACCACCCCACTATCAGATTAGAGCCATAAGGGAGACTAGACATCTACCACCCCACTACCACTATCAGATTAGAGCCATAAGGGAGACTAGACATCTTCCACCCCACTACCACTATCAGATTAGAGCCACAAGGGAGACTAGACATCTACCACCCCACTACCACTATCAGATTAGAGCCATAAGGGAGACTAGACATCTACCACCCCACTACCACTATCAGATTAGTGCCATAAGGGAGACTAGACATCTACCACCCCACTACCACTATCAGATTAGAGCCATAAGGGAGACTAGACATCTACCACCCCACTATAAGATTAGAGCCATAAGGGAGACTAGACATCTACCACCCCACTACCACTATCAAATTAGAGCCATAAGGGAGACTAGACATCTACCACCCCACTATCAAATTAGAGCCATAAGGGAGCCTAGACATCTACCACCCCACTACCACTATCAGATTAGAGCCATAAGGGAGACTAGACATCTACCACCCCACTACCACTATCAAATTAGAGCCAGAAGGGAGACTAGACATCTACCACCCCACTACCACTATCAGATTAGAGCCATAAGGGAGACTAGACATCTACAACCCCACTACCACTATCAGATTAGAGCCATAAGGGAGCCTAGACATCTACCACCCCACTACCACTGTCAGATTAGAGCCATAAGGGAGCCTAGACATCTACCACCCCACTACCACTATCAAATTAGAGCCAGAAGGGAGACAAGACATCTACCACCCCACTACCACTATCAGATTAGAGCCAGAAGGGAGACTAGACATCTACCACCCCACTACCACTATCAGATTAGAGCCATAAGGAAGAATAGACATCTACCACCCCACTACCACTATCAGATTAGAGCCATAAGGGAGACTAGACATCTACCACCCCACTACCACTGTCAGATTAGAGACATAAGGGAGCCTAGACATCTACCACCCCACTACCACTATCAAATTAGAGCCAGAAGGGAGACAAGACATCTACCACCCCACTACCACTATCAGATTAGAGCCATAAGGGAGACTAGACATCTACCACCCCACTACAACTATACAAATAAGAGCCATAAAGGAGTCTAGACATCTACCACCCCACTACCACTATCTGATTAGAGCCATAAGGGAGACTAGTCATCTACCACCCCAATACCACTACCAGATTAGAGCCATAAGGGAAACTAGACATCTACCACCCCACTACCACTATCAAATTAGAGCCATAAGGGAGACTAGACATCTACCAACCCACAATCAGATTAGAGCCATAAGGGAGACTAGACATCTACCACCCCACTATCAGATTAGAGCCATAAGGGAGACTAGACATCTACCACCCCACTACCACTATCAGATTAGAGCCATAAGGGAGAAGACATCTACCACCGCACTACCACTATTGGATTAGAGCCATAAGGGAGACTAGACATCTACCACTATCAGATTAGAGCCACAAGGGAGACTAGACATCTACCAACCCACTACCACTACCAGATTAGAGCCACAAGGGAGCTAGATATCTACCACCCCACTACCACTATCAGATTAGAGCCATAAGGGAGACAAGACATCTACCACCCCACTATAAGATTAGAGCCATAAGGGAGACTAGACATCTACCACCCCACTACCACTATCAAATTAGAGCCATAAGGGAGCCTAGACATCTAAAACCCCACTGCCACTATCAAATTAGAGCCAGAAGGGAGACTAGACATCTACCAACCCACAATCAGATTAGAGCCATAAGGGAGACTAGACATCTACCACCCCACTATCAGATTAGAGCCATAAGGGAGACTAGACATCTACCACCCCACTACCACTATCAAATTAGAGCCATAAGGGAGACTAGACATCTACCACCCCACTACCACTACGAGATTAGAGCCATAAGGGAGACTGGACATCTACCACCCCACTACCACTATCAGATTAGAGCCATAAGGGAGACTAGACATCAACCACCCCACTACCACTATCATATTAGAGCCATAAGGGAGTCTAGACATCTACCACCCCACTACCACTGTCAGATTAGAGCCATAAGGGAGCCGAGACATCTAAAACCCCACTACCACTATTAAATTAGAGCCAGAAGGGAGATTAGACATCTACCAACCCACAATCAGATTAGAGCCATAAGGGAGACTAGACATCTACCACCCCACTATCAGATTAGAGGCATAAGGGAGACTAGACTTCTACCACCCCACTACCACTATCAGATTAGAGCCATAAGGGAGACTAGACATCTTCCACCCCACTACCACTATCAGATTAGAGCCACAAGGGAGACTAGTCATCTACCACCCCACTACCACTATCAGATTAGAGCCATAAGGGAGACTAGACATCAACCACCCCACTACCACTATCATATTAGAGCCATAAGGGAGACTAGACATCTACCACCCCACTACCACTGTCAGATTAGAGCCATAAGGTAGCCGAGACATCTAAAACCCCACTACCACTATTAAATTAGAGCCAGAAGGGAGACAAGACATCTACCACCCCACTACCACTATCAGATTAGAGCCACAAGGGAGACTAGACATCTACCACCCCACTACCACTACCAGATTAGAGCCACAAGGGAGCTAGACATCTACCACCCCACTACCACTATCAAATTAGAGCCATAAGGGAGACTAGACATCTACCACCCCACTACCACTATCAGATTAGAGCCATAAGGGAGACTAGACATCTTCCACCCCACTACCACTATCAGATTAGAGCCACAAGGGAGACTAGACATCTACCACCCCACTACCACTATCAAATTAGAGCCATAAGGGAGACTAGACATCTACCACCCCACTACCACTACGAGATTAGAGCCATAAGGGAGACTGGACATCTACCACCCCACTACCACTATCAGATTAGAGCCATAAGGGAGACTAGACATCAACCACCCCACTACCACTATCATATTAGAGCCATAAGGGAGTCTAGACATCTACCACCCCACTACCACTGTCAGATTAGAGCCATAAGGGAGCCGAGACATCTAAAACCCCACTACCACTATTAAATTAGAGCCAGAAGGGAGATTAGACATCTACCAACCCACAATCAGATTAGAGCCATAAGGGAGACTAGACATCTACCACCCCACTATCAGATTAGAGGCATAAGGGAGACTAGACTTCTACCACCCCACTACCACTATCAGATTAGAGCCATAAGGGAGACTAGACATCTTCCACCCCACTACCACTATCAGATTAGAGCCACAAGGGAGACTAGACATCTACCACCCCACTACCACTATCAGATTAGAGCCATAAGGGAGACTAGACATCAACCACCCCACTACCACTATCATATTAGAGCCATAAGGGAGACTAGACATCTACCACCCCACTACCACTGTCAGATTAGAGCCATAAGGTAGCCGAGACATCTAAAACCCCACTACCACTATTAAATTAGAGCCAGAAGGGAGACAAGACATCTACCACCCCACTACCACTATCAGATTAGAGCCACAAGGGAGACTAGACATCTACCACCCCACTACCACTACCAGATTAGAGCCACAAGGGAGCTAGACATCTACCACCCCACTACCACTATCAAATTAGAGCCATAAGGGAGACTAGACATCTACCACCCCACTACCACTACGAGATTAGAGCCATAAGGGAGACTAGACATCTACCACCCCACTACCACTATTAAATTAGAGCCATAAGGGAGACTAGACATCTACCACCCCACTACCACTATTAAATTATAGCCATAAGGGAGACTAGACATCTACCACCCCACTATCAAATTAGAGCCATAAGGGAGCCTAGACATCTACCACCCCACTACCACTATCAGATTAGAGCCATAAGGGAGACTAGACATCTACCACCCCACTACCACTATCAAATTAGAGCCAGAAGGGAGACTAGACATCTACCACCCCACTACCACTATCAGATTAGAGCCATAAGGAAGACTAGACATCTACCACCCCACTACCACTATCAGATTAGAGCCATAAGGGAGACTAGACATCTACCACCCCACTACCACTGTCAGATTAGAGACATAAGAGAGCCTAGAGATCTACCACCCCACTACCACTATCAAATTAGAGCCAGAAGGGAGACAAGACTTCTACCACCCCACTACCACTATCAGATTAGAGCCATAAGGGAGACTAGACATCTACCACCCCACTACAACTATACAAATAAGAGCCATAAGGGAGTCTAGACATCTACCACCCCACTACCACTATCTGATTAGAGCCATAAGGGAGACTAGACATCTACCACCCCACTACCACTATCAGATTAGAGCCATAAGGGAGACTAGACATCTACCACCCCACTATAAGATTAGAGCCATAAGGGAGACTAGACATCTACCACCCCACTACCACTATCAAATTAGAGCCATAAGGGAGACTAGACATCTACCACCCCACTATCAAATTAGAGCCATAAGGGAGCCTAGACATCTACCACCCCACTACCACTACCAGATTAGAGCCATAAGGGAGACTAGACATCTACCACCCCACTACCACTATCAAATTAGAGCCATAAGGGAGACTAGACATCTACCAACCCACAATCAGATTAGAGCCATACGGGAGACTAGACATCTACCACCCCACTATCAGATTAGAGCCATAAGGGAGACTAGACATCTACCACCCCACTACCACTATCAGATTAGAGCCATAAGGGAGAAGACATCTACCACCGCACTACCACTATTGGATTAGAGCCATAAGGGAGACTAGACATCTACCACTATCAGATTAGAGCCACAAGGGAGACTAGACATCTACCACCCCACTACCACTACCAGATTAGAGCCACAAGGGAGCTAGACATCTACCACCCCACTACCACTATCAAATTAGAGCTATAAGGGAGACTAGACATCTACCACCCCACTACCACTATCAGATTAGAGCCATAAGGGAGACTAGACATCTACCACCCCACTATCAGATTAGAGCCATAAGGGAGACTAGACATCTACCACCCCACTACCACTATCAAATTAGAGCCATAAGGGAGCCTAGACATCTAAAACCCCACTGCCACAATCAAATTAGAGCCAGAAGGGAGACTAGACATCTACCAACCCACAATCAGATTAGAGCCATAAGGGAGACTAGACATCTACCACCCCACTACCACTACGAGATTAGAGCCATAAGGGAGACTAGACATCTACCACCCCACTACCACAATCAGATTAGAGCCATAAGGGAGACTAGACATCAACCACCCCACTACCACTATCAAATTAGAGCCATAAGGGAGACTAGACATCTACCACCCCACTACCACTGTCAGATTAGAGCCATAAGGGAGCCGAGACATCTAAAACCCCACTACCACTATTAAATTAGAGCCAGAAGGGAGATTAGACATCTACCAACCCACTATCAGATTAGAGCCATAAGGGAGACTACACATCTACCACCCCACTATCAGATTAGAGCCATAAGGGAGACTAGACATCTACCACCCCACTACCACTATCAGATTAGAGCCATAAGGGAGACTAGACATCTTCCACCCCACTACCACTATCAGATTAGAGCCACAAGGGAGACTAGACATCTACCACCCCACTACCACTATCAGATTAGAGCCATAAGGGAGACTAGACATCTACCACCCCACTACCACTATCAGATTAGTGCCATAAGGGAGACTAGACATCTACCACCCGACTACCACTATCAGATTAGAGCCATAAGGGAGACTAGACATCTACCACCCCACTATAAGATTAGAGCCATAAGGGAGACTAGACATCTACCACCCCACTACCACTATCAAATTAGAGCCATAAGGGAGACTAGACATCTACCACCCCACTATCAAATTAGAGCCATAAGGGAGCCTAGACATCTACCACCCCACTACCACTATCAGATTAGAGCCATAAGGGAGACTAGACATCTACCACCCCACTACCACTATCAAATTAGAGCCAGAAGGGAGACTAGACATCTACCACCCCACTACCACTATCAGATTAGAGCCATAAGGGAGACTAGACATCTACAACCCCACTACCACTATCAGATTAGAGCCATAAGGGAGCCTAGACATCTACCACCCCACTACCACTGTCAGATTAGAGCCATAAGGGAGCCTAGACATCTACCACCCCACTACCACTATCAAATTAGAGCCAGAAGGGAGACAAGACATCTACCACCCCACTACCACTATCAGATTAGAGCCAGAAGGGAGACTAGACATCTACCACCCCACTACCACTATCAGATTAGAGCCATAAGGAAGAATAGACATCTACCACCCCACTACCACTATCAGATTAGAGCCATAAGGGAGACTAGACATCTACCACCCCACTACCACTGTCAGATTAGAGACATAAGGGAGCCTAGACATCTACCACCCCACTACCACTATCAAATTAGAGCCAGAAGGGAGACAAGACATCTACCACCCCACTACCACTATCAGATTAGAGCCATAAGGGAGACTAGACATCTACCACCCCACTACAACTATACAAATAAGAGCCATAAAGGAGTCTAGACATCTACCACCCCACTACCACTATCTGATTAGAGCCATAAGGGAGACTAGTCATCTACCACCCCACTACCACTACCAGATTAGAGCCATAAGGGAAACTAGACATCTACCACCCCACTACCACTATCAAATTAGAGCCATAAGGGAGACTAGACATCTACCAACCCACAATCAGATTAGAGCCATAAGGGAGACTAGACATCTACCACCCCACTATCAGATTAGAGCCATAAGGGAGACTAGACATCTACCACCCCACTACCACTATCAGATTAGAGCCATAAGGGAGAAGACATCTACCACCGCACTACCACTATTGGATTAGAGCCATAAGGGAGACTAGACATCTACCACTATCAGATTAGAGCCACAAGGGAGACTAGACATCTACCAACCCACTACCACTACCAGATTAGAGCCACAAGGGAGCTAGATATCTACCACCCCACTACCACTATCACATTAGAGCCATAAGGGAGACAAGACATCTACCACCCCACTATAAGATTAGAGCCATAAGGGAGACTAGACATCTACCACCCCACTACCACTATCAAATTAGAGCCATAAGGGAGCCTAGACATCTAAAACCCCACTGCCACTATCAAATTAGAGCCAGAAGGGAGACTAGACATCTACCAACCCACAATCAGATTAGAGCCATAAGGGAGACTAGACATCTACCACCCCACTATCAGATTAGAGCCATAAGGGAGACTAGACATCTACCACCCCACTACCACTATCAAATTAGAGCCATAAGGGAGACTAGACATCTACCACCCCACTACCACTACGAGATTAGAGCCATAAGGGAGACTGGACATCTACCACCCCACTACCACTATCAGATTAGAGCCATAAGGGAGACTAGACATCAACCACCCCACTACCACTATCATATTAGAGCCATAAGGGAGTCTAGACATCTACCACCCCACTACCACTGTCAGATTAGAGCCATAAGGGAGCCGAGACATCTAAAACCCCACTACCACTATTAAATTAGAGCCAGAAGGGAGATTAGACATCTACCAACCCACAATCAGATTAGAGCCATAAGGGAGACTAGACATCTACCACCCCACTATCAGATTAGAGGCATAAGGGAGACTAGACTTCTACCACCCCACTACCACTATCAGATTAGAGCCATAAGGGAGACTAGACATCTTCCACCCCACTACCACTATCAGATTAGAGCCACAAGGGAGACTAGACATCTACCACCCCACTACCACTATCAGATTAGAGCCATAAGGGAGACTAGACATCAACCACCCCACTACCACTATCATATTAGAGCCATAAGGGAGACTAGACATCTACCACCCCACTACCACTGTCAGATTAGAGCCATAAGGTAGCCGAGACATCTAAAACCCCACTACCACTATTAAATTAGAGCCAGAAGGGAGACAAGACATCTACCACCCCACTACCACTATCAGATTAGAGCCACAAGGGAGACTAGACATCTACCACCCCACTACCACTACCAGATTAGAGCCACAAGGGAGCTAGACATCTACCACCCCACTACCACTATCAAATTAGAGCCATAAGGGAGCCTAGACATCTACCACCCCACTACCACTACGAGATTAGAGCCATAAGGGAGACTAGACATCTACCACCCCACTACCACTATCAGATTAGAGCCATAAGGGAGATTAGACATCAACCACCCCACTACCACTATCATATTAGAGCCATAAGGGAGACTAGACATCTACCACCCCACTACCACTGTCAGATTAGAGCCATAAGGGAGACTAGACATCTAAAAGCCCACTACCACTATTAAATTAGAGCCAGAAGGGAGATTAGACATCTACCAACCCACAATCAGATTAGAGCCATAAGGGAGACTAGACATCTACCACCCCACTATCAGATTAGAGCCATAAGGGAGACTAGACATCTACCACCCCACTACCACTATCAGATTAGAGCCATAAGGGAGACTAGACATCTTCCACCCCACTACCACTATCAGATTAGAGCCACAAGGGAGACTAGACATCTACCACCCCACTACCACTATCAGATTAGAGCCATAAGGGAGACTAGACATCAACCACCCCACTACCACTATCATATTAGAGCCATAAGGGAGACTAGACATCTACCACCCCACTACCACTGTCAGATTAGAGCCATAAGGGAGCCGAGACATCTAAAACCCCACTACCACTATTAAATTAGAGCCAGAAGGGAGACAAGACATCTACCACCCCACTACCACTATCAGATTAGAGCCACAAGGGAGACTAGACATCTACCACCCCACTACCACTACCAGATTAGAGCCACAAGGGAGCTAGACATCTACCACCCCACTACCACTATCAAATTAGAGCTATTAGGGAGACTAGATATCTACCACCCCACTACCACTATCAGATTAGAGCCATAAGGGAGACTAGACATCTACCAACCCACAATCAGATTAGAGCCATAAGGGAGACTAGACATCTACCACCCCACTATCAGATTAGAGCCATAAGGGAGCCTAGACATCTACCACCCCACTACCACTATCAGATTAGAGCCATAAGGGAGACTAGACATCTACCACCGCGCTACCACTATCAGATTAGAGCCATAAGGGAGACTAGACATCTACCACCCCACTATCAGATTAGAGCCATAAGGGACCCTAGACATCTACCACCCCACTACCACTATCAAATTAGAGCAATAAGGGAGACTAGACATCTACCACCCCACTACCACTATCAAATTAGAGCCATAAGGGAGACTAGACATCTACCACCCCACTATCAAATTAGAGCCATAAGGGAGCCTAGACATCTACCACCCCACTACCACTATCAGATTAGAGCCATAAGGGAGACTAGACATCTACCACCCCACTACCACTATCAAATTAGAGCCAGAAGGGAGACTAGACATCTACCACCCCACTACCACTATCAGATTAGAGCCATAAGGAAGACGAGACATCTACCACCCCACTACCACTATCAGATTAGAGCCATAAGGGAGACTAGACATCTACCACCCCACTACCACTACCAGATTAGAGCCACAAGGGAGCTAGACATCTACCACCCCACTACCACTATCAAATTAGAGCCATAAGGGAGACTAGACATCTACCACCCCACTACCACTACGAGATTAGAGCCATAAGGGAGACTAGACATCTACCACCCCACTACCACTATCAGATTAGAGCCATAAGGGAGACTAGACATCAACCACCCCACTACCACTATCATATTAGAGCCATAAGGGAGTCTAGACATCTACCACCCCACTACCACTGTCAGATTAGAGCAATAAGGGAGCCGAGACATCTAAAACCCCACTACCACTATTAAATTAGAGCCAGAAGGGAGATTAGACATCTACCAACCCACAATCAGATTAGAGCCATAAGGGAGACTAGACATCTACCACCCCACTATCAGATTAGAGGCATAAGGGAGACTAGACTTCTACCACCCCACTACCACTATCAGATTAGAGCCATAAGGGAGACTAGACATCTTCCACCCCACTACCACTATCAGATTAGAGCCACAAGGGAGACTAGACATCTACCACCCCACTACCACTATCAGATTAGAGCCATAAGGGAGACTAGACATCAACCACCCCACTACCACTATCATATTAGAGCCATAAGGGAGACTAGACATCTACCACCCCACTACCACTGTCAGATTAGAGCCATAAGGTAGCCGAGACATCTAAAACCCCACTACCACTATTAAATTAGAGCCAGAAGGGAGACAAGACATCTACCACCCCACTACCACTATCAGATTAGAGCCACAAGGGAGACTAGACATCAACCACCCCACTACCACTACCAGATTAGAGCCACAAGGGAGCTAGACATCTACCACCCCACTACCACTATCAAATTAGAGCCATAAGGGAGACTAGACATCTACCACCCCACTACCACTACGAGATTAGAGCCATAAGGGAGACTAGACATCTACCACCCCACTACCACTATCAGATTAGAGCCATAAGGGAGATTAGACATCAACCACCCCACTACCACTATCATATTAGAGCCATAAGGGAGACTAGACATCTACCACCCCACTACCACTGTCAGATTAGAGCCATGAGGGAGACTAGACATCTAAAAGCCCACTACCACTATTAAATTAGAGCCAGAAGGGAGATTAGACATCTACCAACCCACAATCAGATTAGAGCCATAAGGGAGACTAGACATCTACCACCCCACTATCAGATTAGAGCCATAAGGGAGACTAGACATCTACCACCCCACTACCACTATCAGATTAGAGCCATAAGGGAGACTAGACATCTTCCACCCCACTACCACTATCAGATTAGAGCCACAAGGGAGACTAGACATCTACCACCCCACTACCACTATCAGATTAGAGCCATAAGGGAGACTAGACATCAACCACCCCACTACCACTATCATATTAGAGCCATAAGGGAGACTAGACATCTACCACCCCACTACCACTGTCAGATTAGAGCCATAAGGGAGCCGAGACATCTAAAACCCCACTACCACTATTAAATTAGAGCCAGAAGGGAGACAAGACATCTACCACCCCACTACCACTATCAGATTAGAGCCACAAGGGAGACTAGACATCTACCACCCCACTACCACTACCAGATTAGAGCCACAAGGGAGCTAGACATCTACCACCCCACTACCACTATCAAATTAGAGCTATTAGGGAGACTAGATATCTACCACCCCACTACCACTATCAGATTAGAGCCATAAGGGAGACTAGACATCTACCAACCCACAATCAGATTAGAGCCATAAGGGAGACTAGACATCTACCACCCCACTATCAGATTAGAGCCATAAGGGAGCCTAGACATCTACCACCCCACTACCACTATCAGATTAGAGCCATAAGGGAGACTAGACATCTACCACCGCGCTACCACTATCAGATTAGAGCCATAAGGGAGACTAGACATCTACCACCCCACTATCAGATTAGAGCCATAAGGGACCCTAGACATCTACCACCCCACTACCACTATCAAATTAGAGCAATAAGGGAGACTAGACATCTACCACCCCACTACCACTATCAAATTAGAGCCATAAGGGAGACTAGACATCTACCACCCCACTATCAAATTAGAGCCATAAGGGAGCCTAGACATCTACCACCCCACTACCACTATCAGATTAGAGCCATAAGGGAGACTAGACATCTACCACCCCACTACCACTATCAAATTAGAGCCAGAAGGGAGACTAGACATCTACCACCCCACTACCACTATCAGATTAGAGCCATAAGGAAGACTAGACATCTACCACCCCACTACCACTATCAGATTAGAGCCATAAGGGAGACTAGACATCTACCACCCCACTAACACTGTCAGATAAGAGACATAAGGGAGCCTAGACATCTACCACCCCACTACCACTATCAAATTAGAGCCAGAAGGGAGACAAGACATCTACCACCCCACTACCACTATCAGATTAGAGCCATAAGGGAGACTAGACATCTACCACCCCACTACAACTATACAAATAAGAGCCATAAGGGAGTCTAGACATCTACCACCCCACTACCACTATCTGATTAGAGCCATAAGGGAGACTAGTCATCTACCACCCCACTACCACTACCAGATTAGAGCCATAAGGGAGACTAGACATCTACCACCCCACTACCACTATTAAATTAGAGCCATAAGGGAGACTAGACATCTACCAACCCACAATCAGATTAGAGCCATAAGGGAGACTAGACATCTACCACCCCACTATCAGATTAGAGCCATAAGGGAGACTAGACATCTACCACCCCACTACCACTATCAGATTAGAGCCATAAGGGAGAAGACATCTACCACCGCACTACCACTATTGGATTAGAGCCATAAGGGAGACTAGACATCTACCACTATCAGATTAGAGCCACAAGGGAGACTAGACATCTACCACCCCACTACCACTACCAGATTAGAGCCACAAGGGAGCTAGACATCTACCACCCCACTACCACTATCAAATTAGAGCTATAAGGGAGACTAGATATCTACCACCCCAATACCACTATCAGAATAGAGCCATAAGGGAGACTAGACATCTACCACCCCACAATCAGATTAGAGCCATAAGGGAGACTAGACATCTACCACCCCACTACCACTATCAAATTAGAGCCATAAGGGAGCCTAGACATCTAAAACCCCACTGCCACTATCAAATTAGAGCCAGAAGGGAGACTAGACATCTACCAACCCACAATCAGATTAGAGCCATAAGGGAGACTAGACATCTACCACCCCACTATCAGATTAGAGCCATAAGGGAGACTAGACATCTACCACCCCACTACCACTATCAAATTAGAGCCATAAGGGAGACTAGACATCTACCACCCCACTACCACTACGAGATTAGAGCCATAAGGGAGATAAGACATCTACCACCCCACTACCACTATCAGATTAGAGCCATAAGGGAGACTAGACATCAACCACCCCACTACCACTATCAGATTAGAGCCATAAGGGAGACTAGACATCTACCACCCCACTACCACTGTCAGATAAGAGCCATAAGGGAGCCGAGACATCTAAAACCCCACTACCACTATTAAATTAGAGCCAGAAGGGAGATTAGACATCTACCAACCCACAATCAGATTAGAGCCATAAGGGAGACTAGACATCTACCACCCCACTATCAGATTAGAGCCATAAGGGAGACTAGACATCTACCACCCCACTACCACTATCAGATTAAAGCCATAAGGGAGACTAGACATCTTCCACCCCACTACCACTATCAGATTAGAGCCATAAGGGAGACTAGACATCTACCACCCCACTACAACTATACAAATAAGAGCCATAAGGGAGTCTAGACATCTACCACCCCACTACCACTATCTGATTAGAGCCATAAGGGAGACTAGTCATCTACCACCCCACTACCACTACCAGATTAGAGCCATAAGGGAGACTAGACATCTACCACCCCACTACCACTATCAAATTAGAGCCATAAGGGAGACTAGACATCTACCAACCCACAATCAGATTAGAGCCATAAGGGAGACTAGACATCTACCACCCCACTATCCGATTAGAGCCATAAGGGAGACTAGACATCTACCACCCCACTACCACTATCAGATTAGAGCCATAAGGGAGACTAGACATCTACCACCGCACTACCACTATCAGATTAGAGCCATAAGGGAGACTAGACATCTACCACCCCACTATCAGATTAGAGCCATAAGGGAGACTAGACATCTACCACCCCACTACCACTATCAAATTAGAGCAATAAGGGAGACTAGACATCTACCACCCCACTACCACTATCAAATTAGAGCCATAAGGGAGCCTAGACATCTACCACCCCACTATCAAATTAGAGCCATAAGGGAGCCTAGACATCTACCACCCCACTACCACTATCAGATTAGAGCCATAAGGGAGACTAGACATCTACCACCCCACTACCACTATCCAATTAGAGCCAGAAGGGAGACTAGACATCTACCACCCCACTACCACTATCAGATTAGAGCCATAAGGAAGACTAGACATCTACCACCCCACTACCACTATCAGATTAGAGCCATAAGGGAGACTAGACATCTACCACCCCACTACCACTGTCAGATTAGAGACATAAGGGAGCCTAGACATCTACCACCCCACTACCACTATCAAATTAGAGCCAGAAGGGAGACAAGACATCTACCACCCCACTACCACTATCAGATTAGAGCCATAAGGGAGACTAGACATCTACCACCCCACTACAACTATACAAATAAGAGCCATAAGGGAGTCTAGACATCTACCACCCCACTACCACTATCTGATTAGAGCCATAAGGGAGACTAGTCATCTACCACCCCACTACCACTACCAGATTAGAGCCATAAGGGAGACTAGACATCTACCACCCCACTACCACTATCAAATTAGAGCCATAAGGGAGACTAGACATCTACCAACCCACAATCAGATTAGAGCCATAAGGGAGACTAGACATCTACCACCCCACTATCAGATTAGAGCCATAAGGGAGACTAGACATCTACCACCCCACTACCACTATCAGATTAGAGCCATAAGGGAGACTAGACATCTACCACCGCACTACCACTATCAGATTAGAGCCATAAGGGAGACTAGACATCTACCACCCCACTATCAGATTAGAGCCATAAGGGAGACTAGACATCTACCACCCCACTACCACTATCAAATTAGAGCAATAAGGGAGACTAGACATCTACCACCCCAATACCACTATCAAATTAGAGCCATAAGGGAGACTAGACATCTACCACCCCACTACCACTATCAGATTAGATCCACAAGGGAGACTCGACATCTACCACCCCACTACCACTATCAGATTAGAGCCATAAGGGAGACTAGACATCTACCACCCCACTACCACTACCAGATTAGAGCCATAAGGGAGACTAGACATCTACCACCCCACTATCAGATTAGAGCCATAAGGGAGTCTAGACATCTACCACCCAACTACCACTACCAGATTAGAGCCATAAGGGAGCCTAGACATCTACCACCCCACTACCACTATCAAATTAGAGCCAGAAGGGAGACAAGACATCTAACACCCCACTACCACTATCAGATTAGAGCCATAAAGGAGACTAGACATCTACCACCCCACTACCACTACCAGATTAGAGCCATAAGGGAGACTATACATCTACCAGCCCACTATCAGATTAGAGCCATAAGGGAGACTAGACATCTACCACCCCACTACCACTACCAGATTAGAGCCATAAGGGAGACTAGACATCTACCACCCCACTATCAGATTAGAGCCATAAGGGAGCCTAGACATCTACCACCCCACTACCACTACCAGATTAGAACCGTAAGGGAGACTAGACATCTACCACCCCACTATCAGATTAGAGCTATTAGGGAGACTAGACATCTACCACCCCACTACCACTATCAGATTAGAGCCATAAGGGAGACTAGACATCTACCACCCCACTACCACTGTCAGATTAGAGCCATAAGGGAGCCTAGACATCTACCACCCCACTACCACTATCAAATTAGAGCCAGAAGGGAGACAAGACATCTACCACCCCACTACCACTATCAGATTAGAGCCATAAGGGAGACTAGACATCTACCACCCCACTACAACTATACAAATAAGAGCCATAAGGGAGTCTAGACATCTACCACCCCACTACCACTATCAGATTAGAGCCATAAGGGAGACTAGTCATCTACCACCCCACTACCACTACCAGATTAGAGCCATAAGGGAGACTAGACATCTACCACCCCACTACTACTATCAGATTAGACCCATAAGGGAGACTAGACATCTACCACCGCACTACCACTTTCAAATTAGAGCCATAAGGGAGACTAGACATCTACCACCCCACTATCAGATTAGAGCCATAAGGGAGACTAGACATCTACCACCCCACTACCACTATCAAATTAGAGCAATAAGGGAGACTAGACATCTACCACCCCAATACCACTATCAAATTAGAGCCATAAGGGAGACTAGTCATCTACCACCCCACTACCACTACCAGATTAGAGCCATAAGGGAGACTAGACATCTACCACCCCACTACCACTATCAAATTAGAGCCATAAGGGAGACTAGACATCTACCACCCCACTATCAGATTAGAGCCATAAGGGAGACTAGACATCTACCACCCCACTACCACTATCAGATTAGATCCACAAGGGAGACTCGACATCTACCACCCCACTACCACTATCAGATTAGAGCCATAAGGGAGACTAGACATCTACCACCCCACTACCACTATCAGATTAGAGCCATAAGGGAGACTAGACATCTACCACCCCACTATCAGATTAGAGCCATAAGGGAGACTAGACATCTACCACCCCACTACCACTATCAAATTAGAGCAATAAGGGAGACTAGACATCTACCACCCCAATACCACTATCAAATTAGAGCCATAAGGGAGACTAGACATCTACCACCCCACTACCACTATCAGATTAGATCCACAAGGGAGACTCGACATCTACCACCCCACTACCACTATCAGATTAGAGCCATAAGGGAGACTAGACATCTACCACCCCACTACCACTACCAGATTAGAGCCATAAGGGAGACTAGACATCTACCACCCCACTATCAGATTAGAGCCATAAGGGAGTCTAGACATCTACCACCCAACTACCACTACCAGATTAGAGCCATAAGGGAGCCTAGACATCTACCACCCCACTACCACTATCAAATTAGAGCCAGAAGGGAGACAAGACATCTAACACCCCACTACCACTATCAGATTAGAGCCATAAAGGAGACTAGACATCTACCACCCCACTACCACTACCAGATTAGAGCCATAAGGGAGACTATACATCTACCAGCCCACTATCAGATTAGAGCCATAAGGGAGACTAGACATCTACCACCCCACTACCACTACCAGATTAGAGCCATAAGGGAGACTAGACATCTACCACCCCACTATCAGATTAGAGCCATAAGGGAGCCTAGACATCTACCACCCCACTACCACTACCAGATTAGAACCGTAAGGGAGACTAGACATCTACCACCCCACTATCAGATTAGAGCTATTAGGGAGACTAGACATCTACCACCCCACTACCACTATCAGATTAGAGCCATAAGGGAGACTAGACATCTACCACCCCACTACCACTGTCAGATTAGAGCCATAAGGGAGCCTAGACATCTACCACCCCACTACCACTATCAAATTAGAGCCAGAAGGGAGACAAGACATCTACCACCCCACTACCACTATCAGATTAGAGCCATAAGGGAGACTAGACATCTACCACCCCACTACAACTATACAAATAAGAGCCATAAGGGAGTCTAGACATCTACCACCCCACTACCACTATCAGATTAGAGCCATAAGGGAGACTAGTCATCTACCACCCCACTACCACTACCAGATTAGAGCCATAAGGGAGCCTAGACATCTACCACCCCACTACTACTATCAGATTAGACCCATAAGGGAGACTAGACATCTACCACCGCACTACCACTTTCAAATTAGAGCCATAAGGGAGACTAGACATCTACCACCCCACTATCAGATTAGAGCCATAAGGGAGACTAGACATCTACCACCCCACTACCACTATCAAATTAGAGCAATAAGGGAGACTAGACATCTACCACCCCAATACCACTATCAAATTAGAGCCATAAGGGAGACTAGTCATCTACCACCCCACTACCACTACCAGATTAGAGCCATAAGGGAGACTAGACATCTACCACCCCACTACCACTATCAAATTAGAGCCATAAGGGAGACTAGACATCTACCACCCCACTATCAGAT
Source organism: Salvelinus fontinalis (assembly GCF_029448725.1). Lineage (NCBI taxonomy): Eukaryota > Metazoa > Chordata > Actinopteri > Salmoniformes > Salmonidae > Salvelinus > Salvelinus fontinalis. Next base: position 292,102 of record NW_026600269.1, read on the forward strand.
TAGAGCCATAAGGGAGACTAGACATCTACCACCCCACTACCACTATCAGATTAGATCCACAAGGGAGACTCGACATCTACCACCCCACTACCACTATCAGATTAGAGCCATAAGGGAGACTAGACATCTACCACCCCACTACCACTATCAGATTAGAGCCATAAAGGAGACTAGACATCTACCACCCCACTACCACTACCAGATTAGAGCCATAAGGGAGACTAGACATCTACCACCCCGCTACCACTACCAGATTAGAGCCATAAGGGAGACTAGACATCTACCAGCCCACTATCAGATAAGAGCCATAAGGGAGACTAGACATCTACCACCCCACTACCACTACCAGATTAGAGCCATAAGGGAGACTAGACATCTACCACCCCACTATCAGATTAGAGCCATAAGGGAGACTAGACATCTACCACCCCACTACCACTATCAAATTAGAGCCAGAAGGGAGACAAGACATCTAACACCCCACTACCACTATCAGATTAGAGCCATAAAGGAGACTAGACATCTACCACCCCACTAACACTACCAGATTAGAGCCATAAGGGAGACTAGACATCTACCACCCCACTACCACTACCAGATTAGAGCCATAAGGGAGACTATACATCTACCAGCCCACTATCAGATTAGAGCCATAAGGGAGACTAGACATCTACCACCCCACTACCACTACCAGATTAGAGCCATAAGGGAGACTAGACATCTACCACCCCACTATCAGATTAGAGCCATAAGGGAGCCTAGACATCTACCACCCCACTACCACTACCAGATTAGAGCCGTAAGGGAGACTAGACATCTACCACCCCACTATCAGATTAGAGCTATTAGGGAGACTAGACATCTACCACCCCACTACCACTATCAGATTAGAGCCATAAGGGAGACTAGACATCTACCACCCCACTACCACTGTCAGATTAGAGCCATAAGGGAGCCTAGACATCTACCACCCCACTACCACTATCAAATTAGAGCCAGAAGGGAGACAAGACATCTACCACCCCACTACCACTATCAGATTAGAGCCATAAGGGAGACTAGACATCTACCACCCCACTACAACTATACAAATAAGAGCCATAAGGGAGTCTAGACATCTACCACCCCACTACCACTATCAGATTAGAGCCATAAGGGAGACTAGTCATCTACCACCCCACTACCACTACCAGATTAGAGCCATAAGGGAGACTAGACATCTACCACCCCACTACCAGATTAGAGCCATAAGGGAGCCTAGACATCTACCACCCCTCTACCACTATCAAATTAGAGCCAGAAGGGAGACAAGACATCTAACACCCCACTACCACTATCAGATTAGAGCCATAAAGGAGACTAGACATCTACCACCCCACTACCACTACCAGATTAGAGCCATAAGGGAGACTAGACATCTACCACCCCACTACCACTACCAGATTAGAGCCATAAGGGAGACTATACATCTACCAGCCCACTATCAGATTAGAGCCATAAGGGAGACTAGACATCTACCACCCCACTACCACTATCAGATTAGAGCCATAAGGGAGCCTAGACATCTACCACCCCACTACCACTACCAGATTAGAGCCGTAAGGGAGACTAGACATCTACCACCCCACTATCAGATTAGAGCTATTAGGGAGACTAGACATCTACCACCCCACTACCACTATCAGATTAGAGCCATAAGGGAGACTAGACATCTACCACCCCACTACCACTGTCAGATTAGAGCCATAAGGGAGCCTAGACATCTACCACCCCACTACCACTATCAAATTAGAGCCAGAAGGGAGACAAGACATCTACCACCCCACTACCACTATCAGATTAGAGCCATAAGGGAGACTAGACATCTACCACCCCACTACAACTATACAAATAAGAGCCATAAGGGAGTCTAGACATCTACCACCCCACTACCACTATCAGATTAGAGCCATAAGGGAGACTAGTCATCTACCACCCCACTACCACTACCAGATTATAGCCATAAGGGAGACTAGACATCTACCACCCCACTACTACTATCAGATTAGAGCCATAAGGGAGACTAGACATCTACCACCGCACTACCACTTTCAAATTAGAGCCATAAGGGAGACTAGACATCTACCACCCCACTATCAGATTAGAGCCATAAGGGAGACTAGACATCTACCACCCCACTACCACTATCAAATTAGAGCAATAAGGGAGACTAGACATCTACCACCCCAATACCACTATCAAATTAGAGCCATAAGGGAGACTAGTCATCTACCACCCCACTACCACTACCAGATTAGAGCCATAAGGGAGACTAGACATCTACCACCCCACTACCACTATCAAATTAGAGCCATAAGGGAGACTAGACATCTACCACCCCACTATCAGATTAGAGCCATAAGGGAGACTAGACATCTACCACCCCACTACCACTATCAGATTAGATCCACAAGGGAGACTCGACATCTACCACCCCACTACCACTATCAGATTAGAGCCATAAGGGAGACTAGACATCTACCACCCCACTACCACTATCAGATTAGAGCCATAAAGGAGACTAGACATCTACCACCCCACTACCACTACCAGATTAGAGCCATAAGGGAGACTAGACATCTACCACCCCGCTACCACTACCAGATTAGAGCCATAAGGGAGACTAGACATCTACCAGCCCACTATCAGATAAGAGCCATAAGGGAGACTAGACATCTACCACCCCACTACCACTACCAGATTAGAGCCATAAGGGAGACTAGACATCTACCACCCCACTATCAGATTAGAGCCATAAGGGAGACTAGACATCTACCACCCCACTACCACTATCAAATTAGAGCCAGAAGGGAGACAAGACATCTAACACCCCACTACCACTATCAGATTAGAGCCATAAAGGAGACTAGACATCTACCACCCCACTACCACTACCAGATTAGAGCCATAAGGGAGACGAGACATCTACCACCCCACTACCACTACCAGATTAGAGCCATAAGGGAGACTATACATCTACCAGCCCACTATCAGATTAGAGCCATAAGGGAGACTAGACATCTACCACCCCACTACCACTACCAGATTAGAGCCATAAGGGAGACTAGACATCTACCACCCCACTATCAGATTAGAGCCATAAGGGAGCCTAGACATCTACCACCCCACTACCACTATCAGATTAGAGCCATAAGGGAGACTAGACATCTACCACCCCACTACCACTGTCAGATTAGAGCCATAAGGGAGCCTAGACATCTACCACCCCACTACCACTATCAAATTAGAGCCAGAAGGGAGACAAGACATCTACCACCCCACTACCACTATCAGATTAGAGCCATAAAGGAGACTAGACATCTACCACCCCACTACAACTATACAAATAAGAGCCATAAGGGAGTCTAGACATCTACCACCCCACTACCACTATCAGATTAGAGCCATAAGGGAGACTAGTCATCTACCACCCCACTACCACTACCAGATTAGAGCCATAAGGGAGACTAGACATCTACCACCCCACTACCAGATTAGAGCCATAAGGGAGCCTAGACATCTACCACCCCTCTACCACTATCAAATTAGAGCCATAAGGGAGACTAGACATCTACCACCCCACTACCACTATCAGATTAGAGCCATAAAGGAGACTAGACATCTACCACCCCACTACCACTACCAGATTAGAGCCATAAGGGAGACTAGACATCTACCACCCCGCTACCACTACCAGATTAGAGCCATAAGGGAGACTAGACATCTACCAGCCCACTATCAGATAAGAGCCATAAGGGAGACTAGACATCTACCACCCCACTACCACTACCAGATTAGAGCCATAAGGGAGACTAGACATCTACCACCCCACTATCAGATTAGAGCCATAAGGGAGACTAGACATCTACCACCCCACTACCACTATCAAATTAGAGCCAGAAGGGAGACAAGACATCTAACACCCCACTACCACTATCAGATTAGAGCCATAAAGGAGACTAGACATCTACCACCCCACTACCACTACCAGATTAGAGCCATAAGGGAGACGAGACATCTACCACCCCACTACCACTACCAGATTAGAGCCATAAGGGAGACTATACATCTACCAGCCCACTATCAGATTAGAGCCATAAGGGAGACTAGACATCTACCACCCCACTACCACTAACAGATTAGAGCCATAAAGGAGACTAGACATCTACCACCCCACTATCAGATTAGAGCCATAAGGGAGCCTAGACATCTACCACCCCACTACCACTACCAGATTAGAGCCGTAAGGGAGACTAGACATCTACCACCCCACTATCAGATTAGAGCTATTAGGGAGACTAGACATCTACCACCCCACTACCACTATCAGATTAGAGCCATAAGGGAGACTAGACATCTACCACCCCACTACCACTGTCAGATTAGAGCCATAAGGGAGCCTAGACATCTACCACCCCACTACCACTATCAAATTAGAGCCAGAAGGGAGACAAGACATCTACCACCCCACTACCACTATCAGATTAGAGCCATAAGGGAGACTAGACATCTACCACCCCACTACAACTATACAAATAAGAGCCATAAGGGAGTCTAGACATCTACCACCCCACTACCACTATCAGATTAGAGCCATAAGGGAGACTAGTCATCTACCACCCCACTACCACTACCAGATTAGAGCCATAAGGGAGACTAGACATCTACCACCCCACTACCAGATTAGAGCCATAAGGGAGCCTAGACATCTACCACCCCTCTACCACTATCAAATTAGAGCCAGAAGGGAGACAAGACATCTAACACCCCACTACCACTATCAGATTAGAGCCATAAAGGAGACTAGACATCTACCACCCCACTACCACTACCAGATTAGAGCCATAAGGGAGACTAGACATCTACCACCCCACTACCACTACCAGATTAGAGCCATAAGGGAGACTATACATCTACCAGCCCACTATCAGATTAGAGCCATAAGGGAGACTAGACATCTACCACCCCACTACCACTATCAGATTAGAGCCATAAGGGAGACTAGACATCTACCACCCCACTATCAGATTAGAGCCATAAGGGAGCCTAGACATCTACCACCCCACTACCACTACCAGATTAGAGCCGTAAGGGAGACTAGACATCTACCACCCCACTATCAGATTAGAGCTATTAGGGAGACTAGACATCTACCACCCCACTACCACTATCAGATTAGAGCCATAAGGGAGACTAGACATCTACCACCCCACTACCACTGTCAGATTAGAGCCATAAGGGAGCCTAGACATCTACCACCCCACTACCACTATCAAATTAGAGCCAGAAGGGAGACAAGACATCTACCACCCCACTACCACTATCAGATTAGAGCCATAAGGGAGACTAGACATCTACCACCCCACTACAACTATACAAATAAGAGCCATAAGGGAGTCTAGACATCTACCACCCCACTACCACTATCAGATTAGAGCCATAAGGGAGACTAGTCATCTACCACCCCACTACCACTACCAGATTATAGCCATAAGGGAGACTAGACATCTACCACCCCACTACTACTATCAGATTAGAGCCATAAGGGAGACTAGACATCTACCACCGCACTACCACTTTCAAATTAGAGCCATAAGGGAGACTAGACATCTACCACCCCACTATCAGATTAGAGCCATAAGGGAGACTAGACATCTACCACCCCACTACCACTATCAAATTAGAGCAATAAGGGAGACTAGACATCTACCACCCCAATACCACTATCAAATTAGAGCCATAAGGGAGACTAGTCATCTACCACCCCACTACCACTACCAGATTAGAGCCATAAGGGAGACTAGACATCTACCACCCCACTACCACTATCAAATTAGAGCCATAAGGGAGACTAGACATCTACCACCCCACTATCAGATTAGAGCCATAAGGGAGACTAGACATCTACCACCCCACTACCACTATCAGATTAGATCCACAAGGGAGACTCGACATCTACCACCCCACTACCACTATCAGATTAGAGCCATAAGGGAGACTAGACATCTACCACCCCACTACCACTATCAGATTAGAGCCATAAAGGAGACTAGACATCTACCACCCCACTACCACTACCAGATTAGAGCCATAAGGGAGACTAGACATCTACCACCCCGCTACCACTACCAGATTAGAGCCATAAGGGAGACTAGACATCTACCAGCCCACTATCAGATAAGAGCCATAAGGGAGACTAGACATCTACCACCCCACTACCACTACCAGATTAGAGCCATAAGGGAGACTAGACATCTACCACCCCACTATCAGATTAGAGCCATAAGGGAGACTAGACATCTACCACCCCACTACCACTATCAAATTAGAGCCAGAAGGGAGACAAGACATCTAACACCCCACTACCACTATCAGATTAGAGCCATAAAGGAGACTAGACATCTACCACCCCACTACCACTACCAGATTAGAGCCATAAGGGAGACGAGACATCTACCACCCCACTACCACTACCAGATTAGAGCCATAAGGGAGACTATACATCTACCAGCCCACTATCAGATTAGAGCCATAAGGGAGACTAGACATCTACCACCCCACTACCACTACCAGATTAGAGCCATAAGGGAGACTAGACATCTACCACCCCACTATCAGATTAGAGCCATAAGGGAGCCTAGACATCTACCACCCCACTACCACTACCAGATTAGAGCCGTAAGGGAGACTAGACATCTACCACCCCACTATCAGATTAGAGCTATTAGGGAGACTAGACATCTACCACCCCACTACCACTATCAGATTAGAGCCATAAGGGAGACTAGACATCTACCACCCCACTACCACTGTCAGATTAGAGCCATAAGGGAGCCTAGACATCTACCACCCCACTACCACTATCAAATTAGAGCCAGAAGGGAGACAAGACATCTACCACCCCACTACCACTATCAGATTAGAGCCATAAGGGAGACTAGACATCTACCACCCCACTACAACTATACAAATAAGAGCCATAAGGGAGTCTAGACATCTACCACCCCACTACCACTATCAGATTAGAGCCATAAGGGAGACTAGTCATCTACCACCCCACTACCACTACCAGATTAGAGCCATAAGGGAGACTAGACATCTACCACCCCACTACCAGATTAGAGCCATAAGGGAGCCTAGACATCTACCACCCCTCTACCACTATCAAATTAGAGCCAGAGGGGAGACAAGACATCTAACACCCCACTACCACTATCAGATTAGAGCCATAAAGGAGACTAGACATCTACCACCCCACTACCACTACCAGATTAGAGCCATAAGGGAGACTAGACATCTACCACCCCACTACCACTACCAGATTAGAGCCATAAGGGAGACTATACATCTACCAGCCCACTATCAGATTAGAGCCATAAGGGAGACTAGACATCTACCACCCCACTACCACTATCAGATTAGAGCCATAAGGGAGACTAGACATCTACCACCCCACTCTCAGATTAGAGCCATAAGGGAGCCTAGACATCTACCACCCCACTACCACTACCAGATTAGAGCCGTAAGGGAGACTAGACATCTACCACCCCACTATCAGATTAGAGCTATTAGGGAGACTAGACATCTACCACCCCACTACCACTATCAGATTAGAGCCATAAGAGAGACTAGACATCTACCACCCCACTACCACTGTCAGATTAGAGCCATAAGGGAGCCTAGACATCTACCACCCCACTACCACTATCAAATTAGAGCCAGAAGGGAGACAAGACATCTACCACCCCACTACCACTATCAGATTAGAGCCATAAGGGAGACTAGACATCTACCACCCCACTACAACTATACAAATAAGAGCCATAAGGGAGTCTAGACATCTACCACCCCACTACCACTATCAGATTAGAGCCATAAGGGAGACTAGTCATCTACCACCCCACTACCACTACCAGATTATAGCCATAAGGGAGACTAGACATCTACCACCCCACTACTACTATCAGATTAGAGCCATAAGGGAGACTAGACATCTACCACCGCACTACCACTTTCAAATTAGAGCCATAAGGGAGACTAGACATCTACCACCCCACTATCAGATTAGAGCCATAAGGGAGACTAGACATCTACCACCCCACTACCACTATCAAATTAGAGCAATAAGGGAGACTAGACATCTACCACCCCAATACCACTATCAAATTAGAGCCATAAGGGAGACTAGTCATCTACCACCCCACTACCACTACCAGATTAGAGCCATAAGGGAGACTAGACATCTACCACCCCACTACCACTATCAAATTAGAGCCATAAGGGAGACTAGACATCTACCACCCCACTATCAGATTAGAGCCATAAGGGAGACTAGACATCTACCACCCCACTACCACTATCAGATTAGATCCACAAGGGAGACTCGACATCTACCACCCCACTACCACTATCAGATTAGAGCCATAAGGGAGACTAGACATCTACCACCCCACTACCACTATCAGATTAGAGCCATAAAGGAGACTAGACATCTACCACCCCACTACCACTACCAGATTAGAGCCATAAGGGAGACTAGACATCTACCACCCCACTACCACTACCAGATTAGAGCCATAAGGGAGACTAGACATCTACCACCCCACTATCAGATTAGAGCCATAAGGGAGACTAGACATCTACCACCCCACTACCACTAACAGATTAGAGCCGTAAGGGAGACTAGACATCTACCACCCCACTATCAGATTAGAGCTATTAGGGAGACTAGACATCTACCACCCCACTACCACTATCAGATTAGAGCCATAAGGGAGACTAGACATCTACCACCCCACTACCACTGTCAGATTAGAGCCATAAGGGAGACTAGACATCTACCACCCCACTAACAGATTAGAGCCATAAGGGAGACTAGACATCTACCACCCCACTACCACTATCAAATTAGAGCGAGAAGGGAGACAAGACATCTACCACCCCACTACCACTATCAGATTAGATCCACAAGGGAGACTCGACATCTACCACCCCACTACCACTATCAGATTAGAGCCATAAGGGAGACTAGACATCTACCACCCCACTACCACTACCAGATTAGAGCCATAAGGGATACTAGACATCTACCACCCCACTATCAGATTAGAGCCACAAGGGAGACTAGACATCTACCACCCCACTACCACAACCAGAATAGAGCAATAAGGGAGACTAGACATCTACCACCCCAATACCACTATCAAATTAGAGCCATAAGGGAGACTAGACATCTACCACCCCACTACCACTATCAGATTAGATCCACAAGGGAGACTCGACATCTATCACCCCACTACCACTATCAGATTAGAGACATAAAGGAGACTAGACATCTACCACCCAACTACCACTACAAGATTAGAGCCATAAGGGAGACTAGACATCTACCAGCCCACTATCAGATTAGAGCCATAAGGGAGACTAGACATCTACCACCCCACTACCACTACCAGATTAGAGCCATAAGGGAGACTAGACATCTACCACCCCACTATCAGATTAGAGCCATAAGGGAGACTAGACATCTACCACCCCACTATCAGATTAGAGCTATTAGGGAGACTAGACATCTACCACCCCACTACCACTATCAGATTAGAGCCATAAGGGAGACTAGACATCTACCACCCCACTACCACTGTCAGATTAGAGCCATAAGGGAGCCTAGACATCTACCACCCCACTACCACTATCAAATTAGAGCCAGAAGGGAGACAAGACATCTACCACCCCACTACCACTATCAGATTAGAGCCATAAGGGAGACTAGACATCTACCACCCCACTACAATTATACAAATAAGAGCCATAAGGGAGTCTAGACATCTACCACCCCACTACCACTATCAGATTAGAGCCATAATGGAGACTAGTCATCTACCACCCCACTACCACTACCAGATTAGAGCCATAAGGGAGACTAGACATCTACCACCCCACTACCACTATCAAATTAGAGCCATAAGGGAGACTAGACATCTACCAACCCACAATCAGATTAGAGCCATAAGGGAGACTAGACATCTACCACCCCACTATCAGATTAGAGCCATAAGGGAGACTAGACATCTACCACCCCACTACCACTATCAGATTAGAGCCATAAGGGAGACTAGACATCTACCACCGCACTACCACTATCAGATTAGAGCCATAAGGGAGACTAGACATCTACCACCCCACTATCAGATTAGAGCCATAAGGGAGACTAGACATCTACCACCCCACTACAACTATACAAATAAGAGCCATAAGGGAGTGTAGACATCTACCACCCCACTACCACTATCTGATTAGAGCCATAAGGGAGACTAGTCATCTACCACCCCACTACCACTACCAGATTAGAGCCATAAGGGAGACTAGACATCTACCACCCCACTACCACTATCAAATTAGAGCCATAAGGGAGACTAGACATCTACCAACCCACAATCAGATTAGAGCCATAAGGGAGACTAGACATCTACCACCCCACTATCAGATTAGAGCCATAGGGGAGACTAGACATCTACCACCCCACTACCACTATCAGATTAGAGCCATAAGGGAGACTAGACATCTACCACCGCACTACCAATATCAGATTAGAGCCATAAGGGAGACTAGACATCTACCACCCCACTATCAGATTAGAGCTATTAGGGAGACTAGACATCTACCACCCCACTACCACTATCAGATTAGAGCCATAAGGGAGACTAGACATCTACCACCCCACTACCACTGTCAGATTAGAGCCATAAGGGAGCCTAGACATCTACCACCCCACTACCACTATCAAATTAGAGCCAGAAGGGAGACAAGACATCTACCACCCCACTACCACTATCAGATTAGAGCCATAAGGGAGACTAGACATCTACCACCCCACTACAACTATACAAATAAGAGCCATAAGGGAGTCTAGACATCTACCACCCCACTACCACTATCAGATTAGAGCCATAATGGAGACTAGTCATCTACCACCCCACTACCACTACCAGATTAGAGCCATAAGGGAGACTAGACATCTACCACCCCACTACCACTATCAAATTAGAGCCATAAGGGAGACTAGACATCTACCAACCCACAATCAGATTAGAGCCATAAGGGAGACTAGACATCTACCACCCCACTATCAGATTAGAGCCATAAGGGAGACTAGACATCTACCACCCCACTACCACTATCAGAATAGAGCCATAAGGGAGACTAGACATCTACCACCGCACTACCACTATCAGATTAGAGCCATAAGGGAGACTAGACATCTACCACCCCACTATCAGATTAGAGCCATAAGGGAGACTAGACATCTACCACCCCACTACAACTATACAAATAAGAGCCATAAGGGAGTGTAGACATCTACCACCCCACTACCACTATCTGATTAGAGCCATAAGGGAGACTAGTCATCTACCACCCCACTACCACTACCAGATTAGAGCCATAAGGGAGACTAGACATCTACCACCCCACTACCACTATCAAATTAGAGCCATAAGGGTAACTAGACATCTACCAACCCACAATCAGATTAGAGCCATAAGGGAGACTAGACATCTACCACCCCACTATCAGATTAGAGCCATAGGGGAGACTAGACATCTACCACCCCACTACCACTATCAGATAAGAGCCATAAGGGAGACTAGACATCTACCACCGCACTACCAATATCAGATTAGAGCAATAAGGGAGACTAGACATCTACCACCCCACTATCAGATTAGAGCTATTAGGGAGACTAGACATCTACCACCCCACTACCACTATCAGATTAGAGCCATAAGGGAGACTAGTTATCTACCACCCCACTACCACTGTCAGATTAGAGCCATAAGGGAGCCTAGACATCTACCACCCCACTACCACTATCAAATTAGAGCCAGAAGGGAGACAAGACATCTACCACCCCACTACCACTATCAGATTAGAGCCATAAGGGAGACTAGACATCTACCACCCCACTACAACTATACAAATAAGAGCCATAAGGGAGTCTAGACATCTACCACCCCACTACCACTATCAGATTAGAGCCATAATGGAGACTAGTCATCTACCACCCCACTACCACTACCAGATTAGAGCCATAAGGGAGACTAGACATCTACCACCCCACTACCACTATCAAATTAGAGCCATAAGGGAGACTAGACATCTACCAACCCACAATAAGATTAGAGCCATAAGGGAGACTAGACATCTACCACCCCACTATCAGATTAGAGCCATAAGGGAGACTAGACATCTACCACCCCACTATCAGATTAGAGCCATAAGGGAGACTAGACATCTACCACCCCACAACCACTATCAAATTAGAGCAATAAGGGAGACTAGACATCTACCACCCCAATACCACTATCAAATTAGAGCCATAAGGGAGACTAGACATCTACCAGCCCACTATCAGATTAGAGCCATAAGGGAGACTAGACATCTACCACCACACTACCACTACCAGATTAGAGCCATAAGGGAGACTAGACATCTACCACCCCACTATCAGATTAGAGCCATAAGGGAGACTAGACATCTACCACCCCACTACCACTACCAGATTAGAGCCATAAGGGAGACTAGACATCTACCACCCCACTAACAGATTAGAGCCATAAGGGAGACTAGACATCTACCACCCCACTACCACTATCAGATTAGATCCACAAGGGAGAATCGACATCTACCACCCCACTACCACTATCAGATTAGAGCCATAAGGGAGACTAGACATCTACCACCCCACTACCACTACCAGATTAGAGCCATAAGGGATACTAGACATCTACCACCCCACTATCAGATTAGAGCCATAAGGGAGACTAGACATCTACCACCCCACTACCACAACCAGATTAGAGCAATAAGGGAGACTAGACATCTACCACCCCAATACCACTATCAAATTAGAGCCATAAGGGAGACTAGACATCTACCACCCCACTACCACTATCAGATTAGATCCACAAGGGAAACTCGACATCTATCACCCCACTACCACTATCAGATTAGAGACATAAAGGAGACTAGACATCTACCACCCCACTACCACTACCAGATTAGAGCCATAAGGGAGACTAGACATCTACCAGCCCACTATCAGATTAGAGCCATAAGGGAGACTAGACATCTACCACCCCACTACCACTACCAGATTAGAGCCATAAGGGAGACTAGACATCTACCACCCCACTACCACTATCAAATTAGAGCCATAAGGGAGACTAGACATCTACCAACCCACAATCAGATTAGAGCCATAAGGGAGACTAGACATCTACCACCCCACTATCAGATTAGAGCCATAAGGGAGACTAGACATCTACCACCCCACTACCACTATCAGATTAGAGCCATAAGGGAGACTAGACATCTACCACCGCACTACCACTATCAGATTAGAGCCATAAGGGAGACTAGACATCTACCACCCCACTATCAGATTAGAGCCATAAGGGAGACTAGACATCTACCACCCCACTACAACTATACAAATAAGAGCCATAAGGGAGTGTAGACATCTACCACCCCACTACCACTATCTGATTAGAGCCATAAGGGAGACTAGTCATCTACCACCCCACTACCACTACCAGATTAGAGCCATAAGGGAGACTAGACATCTACCACCCCACTACCACTATCAAATTAGAGCCATAAGGGAGACTAGACATCTACCAACCCACAATCAGATTAGAGCCATAAGGGAGACTAGACATCTACCACCCCACTATCAGATTAGAGCCATAGGGGAGACTAGACATCTACCACCCCACTACCACTATCAGATTAGAGCCATAAGGGAGACTAGACATCTACCACCGCACTACCAATATCAGATTAGAGCCATAAGGGAGACTAGACATCTACCACCCCACTATCAGATTAGAGCTATTAGGGAGACTAGACATCTACCACCCCACTACCACTATCAGATTAGAGCCATAAGGGAGACTAGACATCTACCACCCCACTACCACTGTCAGATTAGAGCCATAAGGGAGCCTAGACATCTACCACCCCACTACCACTATCAAATTAGAGCCAGAAGGGAGACAAGACATCTACCACCCCACTACCACTATCAGATTAGAGCCATAAGGGAGACTAGACATCTACCACCCCACTACAACTATACAAATAAGAGCCATAAGGGAGTCTAGACATCTACCACCCCACTACCACTATCAGATTAGAGCCATAATGGAGACTAGTCATCTACCACCCCACTACCACTACCAGATTAGAGCCATAAGGGAGACTAGACATCTACCACCCCACTACCACTATCAAATTAGAGCCATAAGGGAGACTAGACATCTACCAACCCACAATCAGATTAGAGCCATAAGGGAGACTAGACATCTACCACCCCACTATCAGATTAGAGCCATAAGGGAGACTAGACATCTACCACCCCACTACCACTATCAGATTAGAGCCATAAGGGAGACTAGACATCTACCACCGCACTACCACTATCAGATTAGAGCCATAAGGGAGACTAGACATCTACCACCCCACTACAACTATACAAATAAGAGCCATAAGGGAGTGTAGACATCTACCACCCCACTACCACTATCTGATTAGAGCCATAAGGGAGACTAGTCATCTACCACCCCACTACCACTACCAGATTAGAGCCATAAGGGAGACTAGACATCTACCACCCCACTACCACTATCAAATTAGAGCCATAAGGGAGACTAGACATCTACCAACCCACAATCAGATTAGAGCCATAAGGGAGACTAGACATCTACCACCCCACTATCAGATTAGATCCATAAGGGAGACTAGACATCTACCACCCCACTATCAGATTAGAGCCATAAGGGAGACTAGACATCTACCACCCCACAACCACTATCAAATTAGAGCAATAAGGGAGACTAGACATCTACCACCCCAATACCACTATCAAATTAGAGCCATAAGGGAGACTAGACATCTACCAGCCCACTATCAGATTAGAGCCATAAGGGAGACTAGACATCTACCACCACACTACCACTACCAGATTAGAGCCATAAGGGAGACTAGACATCTACCACCCCACTATCAGATTAGAGCCATAAGGGAGACTAGACATCTACCACCCCACTACCACTACCAGATTAGAGCCATAAGGGAGACTAGACATCTACCACCCCACTAACAGATTAGAGCCATAAGGGAGACTAGACATCTACCACCCCACTACCACTATCAGATTAGATCCACAAGGGAGAATCGACATCTACCACCCCACTACCACTATCAGATTAGAGCCATAAGGGAGACTAGACATCTACCACCCCACTACCACTACCAGATTAGAGCCATAAGGGATACTAGACATCTACCACCCCACTATCAGATTAGAGCCATAAGGGAGACTAGACATCTACCACCCCACTACCACAACCAGATTAGAGCAATAAGGGAGACTAGACATCTACCACCCCAATACCACTATCAAATTAGAGCCATAAGGGAGACTAGACATCTACCACCCCACTACCACTATCAGATTAGATCCACAAGGGAGACTCGACATCTATCACCCCACTACCACTATCAGATTAGAGACATAAAGGAGACTAGACATCTACCACCCCACTACCACTACCAGATTAGAGCCATAAGGGAGACTAGACATCTACCAGCCCACTATCAGATTAGAGCCATAAGGGAGACTAGACATCTACCACCCCACTACCACTACCAGATTAGAGCCATAAGGGAGACTAGACATCTACCACCGCACTACCACTATCAGATTAGAGCCATAAGGGAGACTAGACATCTACCACCCCACTATCAGATTAGAGCCATAAGGGAGACTAGACATCTACCACCCCACTACAACTATACAAATAAGAGCCATAAGGGAGTGTAGACATCTACCACCCCACTACCACTATCTGATTAGAGCCATAAGGGAGACTAGTCATCTACCACCCCACTACCACTACCAGATTAGAGCCATAAGGGAGACTAGACATCTACCACCCCACTACCACTATCAAATTAGAGCCATAAGGGAGACTAGACATCTACCAACCCACAATCAGATTAGAGCCATAAGGGAGACTAGACATCTACCACCCCACTATCAGATTAGAGCCATAGGGGAGACTAGACATCTACCACCCCACTACCACTATCAGATAAGAGCCATAAGGGAGACTAGACATCTACCACCGCACTACCAATATCAGATTAGAGCCATAAGGGAGACTAGACATCTACCACCCCACTATCAGATTAGAGCTATTAGGGAGACTAGACATCTACCACCCCACTACCACTATCAGATTAGAGCCATAAGGGAGACTAGACATCTACCACCCCACTACCACTGTCAGATTAGAGCCATAAGGGAGCCTAGACATCTACCACCCCACTACCACTATCAGATTAGAGCCATAAGGGAGACTAGACATCTACCACCCCACTACCACTGTCAGATTAGAGCCATAAGGGAGCCTAGACATCTACCACCCCACTGCCACTATCAAATTAGAGCCAGAAGGGAGACAAGACATCTACCACCCCACTACCACTATCAGATTAGAGCCATAAGGGAGACTAGACATCTACCACCCCACTACAACTATACAAATAAGAGCCATAAGGGAGTCTAGACATCTACCACCCCACTACCACTATCAGATTAGAGCCATAATGGAGACTAGTCATCTACCACCCCACTACCACTACCAGATTAGAGCCATAAGGGAGACTAGACATCTACCACCCCACTACCACTATCAAATTAGAGCCATAAGGGAGACTAGACATCTACCAACCCACAATAAGATTAGAGCCATAAGGGAGACTAGACATCTACCACCCCACTATCAGATTAGATCCATAAGGGAGACTAGACATCTACCACCCCACTATCAGATTAGAGCCATAAGGGAGACTAGACATCTACCACCCCACAACCACTATCAAATTAGAGCAATAAGGGAGACTAGACATCTACCACCCCAATACCACTATCAAATTAGAGCCATAAGGGAGACTAGACATCTACCAGCCCACTATCAGATTAGAGCCATAAGGGAGACTAGACATCTACCACCACACTACCACTACCAGATTAGAGCCATAAGGGAGACTAGACATCTACCACCCCACTATCAGATTAGAGCCATAAGGGAGACTAGACATCTACCACCCCACTACCACTACCAGATTAGAGCCATAAGGGAGACTAGACATCTACCACCCCACTAACAGATTAGAGCCATAAGGGAGACTAGACATCTACCACCCCACTACCACTATCAGATTAGATCCACAAGGGAGAATCGACATCTACCACCCCACTACCACTATCAGATTAGAGCCATAAGGGAGACTAGACATCTACCACCCCACTACCACTACCAGATTAGAGCCATAAGGGATACTAGACATCTACCACCCCACTATCAGATTAGAGCCATAAGGGAGACTAGACATCTACCACCCCACTACCACAACCAGATTAGAGCAATAAGGGAGACTAGACATCTACCACCCCAATACCACTATCAAATTAGAGCCATAAGGGAGACTAGACATCTACCACCCCACTACCACTATCAGATTAGATCCACAAGGGAGACTCGACATCTATCACCCCACTACCACTATCAGATTAGAGACATAAAGGAGACTAGACATCTACCACCCCACTACCACTACCAGATTAGAGCCATAAGGGAGACTAGACATCTACCAGCCCACTATCAGATTAGAGCCATAAGGGAGACTAGACATCTACCACCCCACTACCACTACCAGATTAGAGCCATAAGGGAGACTAGACATCTACCACCGCACTACCACTATCAGATTAGAGCCATAAGGGAGACTAGACATCTACCACCCCACTATCAGATTAGAGCCATAAGGGAGACTAGACATCTACCACCCCACTACAACTATACAAATAAGAGCCATAAGGGAGTGTAGACATCTACCACCCCACTACCACTATCTGATTAGAGCCATAAGGGAGACTAGTCATCTACCACCCCACTACCACTACCAGATTAGAGCCATAAGGGAGACTAGACATCTACCACCCCACTACCACTATCAAATTAGAGCCATAAGGGAGACTAGACATCTACCAACCCACAATCAGATTAGAGCCATAAGGGAGACTAGACATCTACCACCCCACTATCAGATTAGAGCCATAGGGGAGACTAGACATCTACCACCCCACTACCACTATCAGATAAGAGCCATAAGGGAGACTAGACATCTACCACCGCACTACCAATATCAGATTAGAGCCATAAGGGAGACTAGACATCTACCACCCCACTATCAGATTAGAGCTATTAGGGAGACTAGACATCTACCACCCCACTACCACTATCAGATTAGAGCCATAAGGGAGACTAGACATCTACCACCCCACTACCACTGTCAGATTAGAGCCATAAGGGAGCCTAGACATCTACCACCCCACTACCACTATCAAATTAGAGCCAGAAGGGAGACAAGACATCTACCACCCCACTACCACTATCAGATTAGAGCCATAAGGGAGACTAGACATCTACCACCCCACTACAACTATACAAATAAGAGCCATAAGGGAGTCTAGACATCTACCACCCCACTACCACTATCAGATTAGAGCCATAATGGAGACTAGTCATCTACCACCCCACTACCACTACCAGATTAGAGCCATAAGGGAGACTAGACATCTACCACCCCACTACCACTATCAAATTAGAGCCATAAGGGAGACTAGACATCTACCAACCCACAATAAGATTAGAGCCATAAGGGAGACTAGACATCTACCACCCCACTATCAGATTAGATCCATAAGGGAGACTAGACATCTACCACCCCACTATCAGATTAGAGCCATAAGGGAGACTAGACATCTACCACCCCACAACCACTATCAAATTAGAGCAATAAGGGAGACTAGACATCTACCACCCCAATACCACTATCAAATTAGAGCCATAAGGGAGACTAGACATCTACCAGCCCACTATCAGATTAGAGCCATAAGGGAGACTAGACATCTACCACCACACTACCACTACCAGATTAGAGCCATAAGGGAGACTAGACATCTACCACCCCACTATCAGATTAGAGCCATAAGGGAGACTAGACATCTACCACCCCACTACCACTACCAGATTAGAGCCATAAGGGAGACTAGACATCTACCACCCCACTAACAGATTAGAGCCATAAGGGAGACTAGACATCTACCACCCCACTACCACTATCAGATTAGATCCACAAGGGAGAATCGACATCTACCACCCCACTACCACTATCAGATTAGAGCCATAAGGGAGACTAGACATCTACCACCCCACTACCACTACCAGATTAGAGCCATAAGGGATACTAGACATCTACCACCCCACTATCAGATTAGAGCCATAAGGGAGACTAGACATCTACCACCCCACTACCACAACCAGATTAGAGCAATAAGGGAGACTAGACATCTACCACCCCAATACCACTATCAAATTAGAGCCATAAGGGAGACTAGACATCTACCACCCCACTACCACTATCAGATTAGATCCACAAGGGAGACTCGACATCTATCACCCCACTACCACTATCAGATTAGAGACATAAAGGAGACTAGACATCTACCACCCCACTACCACTACCAGATTAGAGCCATAAGGGAGACTAGACATCTACCAGCCCACTATCAGATTAGAGCCATAAGGGAGACTAGACATCTACCACCCCACTACCACTACCAGATTAGAGCCATAAGGGAGACTAGACATCTACCACCCCACTATCAGATTAGAGCCATAAGGGAGACTAGACATCTACCACCCCACTATCAGATTAGAGCTATTAGGGAGACTAGACATCTACCACCCCACTACCACTATCAGATTAGAGCCATAAGGGAGACTAGACATCTACCACCCCACTACCACTGTCAGATTAGAGCCATAAGGGAGCCTAGACATCTACCACCCCACTACCACTATCAAATTAGAGCCAGAAGGGAGACAAGACATCTACCACCCCACTACCACTATCAGATTAGAGCCATAAGGGAGACTAGACATCTACCACCCCACTACAACTATACAAATAAGAGCCATAAGGGAGTCTAGACATCTACCACCCCACTACCACTATCAGATTAGAGCCATAATGGAGACTAGTCATCTACCACCCCACTACCACTACCA